>NC_083614.1:30224113-30261613 GCF_963584025.1 Labrus mixtus | reverse complement strand
TACACAGTTAAATCTCTGCATTGATTTTTTTCTTTTTTTCAAATTATCTGACTATTTTGGTACGACCATTTACCCACCAGAAAAGTTAGTTTTTAACTTAACTCACACACCAAGTTTTCATGTAAGCAGTAATGCCATCCGCTCACTGAGTTAAAGATGAAACTAGAGGTTTTATTGAAAGCCATTTTCAAGTGTTAATCGGATAACCAAAGGAGACCCCGGAGCCAAGACAGATAAAAGGATCCCCACCCTCCTATGTAGGAGTGTATTTCTGGTTGTTTTTTATCTCTTTGTGCTTTGGCTCTTCTCTGGTCTGTCAGTGTCTCTTTGTTGATGTTTAAGCATGTCTTTGTAATTGACTGACACACTGTTTTGATCATTTTGCTTCCATCCTTTTTGGTAATTTTTCACCACTGTGTGTTCAACATTTCTCTCTTGAAGGATGTCTTGATTTTCTTTTTTTGGCTCAATTTGCCTCCATCTCTTACGGTTGTTTTCTCTCTTTCATTTTTCATATTTGTAGTTATTTTTATTATCTTTTGGTCATTTTGAATCCATGTGCTCAAGTTCTCTCTTTGTTTTTGGTTTTTGAGTCTATTTGATTTAGATGTATTTTTGCATCTCTTTGTTTGGTTAATTTTGGGGCTTATCCCTTTGCCTTTGTTTTAAACAACAAACTCTCGACTTCTAAGTTCTGTCAGCCTTGCTTTATTTATTTCAAGTGAATTCATATCCTACTGCTGGATTTTATTTAATCCGGCTGCTCCCTTGTGTTAAGACTCTCAGGAACACAGCACTTAGTAAACGTCTGCTTTGTTCAGTTCTAAGATATGACACTTATGACACTCTCTCAGCATGCTAAGAGCTCACACAGAGCTGATCTGAACACGGCTGAGAGACAGAGACAGAGAGACAGAGACAGAGACAGAGACAGAGAGACAGAGACAGAGAGAGACAGAGAGAGACAGAGAGACAGAGACAGAGAGAGACAGAGACAGAGAGATACAGAGAGAGACAGAGACAGAGACAGAGAGAGAGAGAGAGAGAGACACAGAGACAGAGAGAGAGAAAGAGACAGAGACAGAGAGAGAGACAGAGACAGAGAGAGACAGAGACAGAGAGATACAGAGAGAGACAGAGACAGAGAGAGAGAGAGACAGAGAGACAGAGAGACAGAGACAGAGAGAGAGAGAGACAGAGACAGAGAGAGACAGAGACAGAGAGATACAGAGAGAGACAGAGACAGAGACAGAGAGACAGAGACAGAGAGAGACAGAGACAGAGAGATACAGACAGAGACAGAGACAGAGAGATACAGAGAGACAGAGACAGAGACAGAGACAGAGACAGAGAGAGAGACAGAGAGACAGAGACAGAGAGAGACAGAGAGAGAGAGACAGAGACAGAGAGACAGAGACAGAGACAGAGAGAGACAGAGAGAGAGAGACAGAGAGAGAGAGACAGAGAGACAGACAGAGAGAGACAGAGAGACAGAGACAGAGACAGAGAGACAGAGACAGAGACAGAGACAGAGAGAGAGAGAGAGACACAGACAGAGAGAGAGACAGAGACAGAGACAGAGACACAGACAGAGACAGAGACAGAGAGAGAGACAGAGAGAGACAGACAGAGAGAAAGAGAGAGAGAGAGAGAGAGAGAGAGAGTGACAGAGACAGAGACAGAGAGAGAGAGAGAGACACAGACAGAGAGAGAGACAGAGAGAGAGAGAGAGACACAGACAGAGAGAGAGACAGAGAGAGAGAGAGAGACACAGACAGAGACAGAGAAAGAGAGAGAGACAGAGAGAGAGACAGAGAGAGAGAGAGACAGAGAGAGAGAAAGAGACAGAGCATTTGGTGAAGCATGTGTCAAGAAATGCCTTGTCATAGTATTACTGGCCAGTTTAGCTTGTGCTTTTGGAATTCCCGCCTGTCTCCGCACTCCTTTTACCGCCTCCGCAGTTAACAAATCATTAATTAAGCTTCTGTCAAAACTACCCAGAGAGCCTGGTGTGGGAGAGAGATACGACTGCGGGCATGCACCAACCATCTGCTTCATACATGCTGATGTTGCAGACAATCTGTCCTGATGGGCCCTCAGTACAGGCAGAGCCAGAGGAAGCGTTTGTTTCAGCAGCACACTGACTGGGCTTGATCAGAAAGCATTCCTCTATGATAAACCATGAAGAAACCTCCACAAAATAAAGCCTGCAATAAAGGTAATTATCAGCCTAAAATAAAGGTAACCACTGAAGTGACAGCATTAGTGTGAGCGTGTTATAGATCTCATGTCCTGCCCTCTCATTGGCCAGGTGAAATAGTCCGTCTCGCTGCCTGAAGCTGCACTAACTTAACCAGTGGAAGAGCAGGAGTGTGTTGAGTCAAAGTGTGTTAAAGAAGAGGGTTATAAGACTGGAGCAGATAATGTATAGAAGGCTGAGATGGACTTTTTTTTGTTCCCTAAAGATAACAACAAAAAATATACTAATAGACAACACATGAAGTAAATCATGAAAAAGATCTTGAGCAGTTTGGCTTTACATTTGAGGGATTTTTTAATACCACATCGAAAAATCAAATTTTAATATCCACGGGCATCGGCTGGAGGAAACACTTGTGTACGGTTTCTATGGAAACAGAGCAGGTCCCGTGTCAAGGGGACAGCTTGTGTGATCTCTCCCTGAATATATAAACCCTATGAAACACACCACATTAATTCCTTGTGTGGAAAAAAAAAACACCAGGCACCTGTCAGGAAAAAACAAAAAATCCCCTCAGGCCAGGTTTGAGTCTGGGTATCCCTCGTGCAGAACCACACACACCAACACTTAGCACTAAAATCCATCCACCGTTCAAAAGCATAATCATCCTTATCCCACAAGTATGTGTCTGAGAGCTCCAGAGTTTGGCCTGAATCTGTCCTTCAGCTCTCTCTGCCTCTTCCTCTGCAGTTTGTGTGAGAAGCAACTGTTGTCAGGCTTTATAGAACATCTACCTGTGTTTACATTACTCCTCATGTTCGGTGGTACTCTGTCTGTTTGTTTTAATGCATGTTAACACTAACTGGCCAAAAGTATGCAGACACATATTTTTGCAGTTTATTTATTTACTCAAAAACTGTTCTTATAAGGTGAATTTAGGGTTCATGTACATGATTTCACCCTCCATAGACTTTATAAGAGAGATGGATATAGCATTTTTTAACACTCTTGCCCTGAGTTTTGCTTCTTGGAAGTTGCCATCTTGGTTTATTTAAACCAGAAGTGACCATACTGAACTGTATTTGGGCAAAAGGAAGAGCTGAAGGAGCTCTTTGTTAGCAAAATTAAAAGTATTATAATATTATTATAATAACTCTGACGCCCCCCGGTGGTGGAATGAACTTCCAAACTCAATTGGATCTGCAGAGTCCCTCTGCACCTTTAAGAAAAAGCTAAAGACCCAGCTCTTTATGAATACCTACTAACTTAATGATGATGGTCTCCATATTATTGATGATGATGATGGTAATGACGATGGTTTTTGTTTGATAACGACGACTTATAAGATGGTTTCTATACTGATTAGAGCTCTCAAGAACTGCCCTCAATGTTGTGCTTTGCCTCTGGTCACTTCCTGTCAGCACCTGTGTGTCCAATCAGACTCAAAGCTGATCGTTTGCTCTTACTGACATTGTTCCCTTTTTTCTCGGTCCTTGCTTGTGTTGTACTTACTCTGATGTACGTCGCTTTGGATAAAAGAGTCTGCTAAGTGAATTGTAGAATTGTAGAATAACTAACATAATGCAAGCTTTTTTAATAAGATGCATCAACTATTCCGGGTATCTGTGACATTTATTCGGATGCTTATTTAAGCTAGCAAAAAAAAACTGGCCAACCTTATAGTCCAACAGATCGCTGAAAAGACATTTCCAGGTCGCCATGGTATAGCAACCTGTCAATTGCAAAGTAGCCACACCTTAAAGACTGTCGTGCTTTATCATCAACTCTACTTACAATTGGATGATAATTTACATAATCAAAACAATGCTGCACAGAAAAAGACTTAAAACTAGGAATTGACACCATTTAGGCATCCTTATTGAATACTCATGGAAATGTTGACAAAAAAATACATCTCAGAAATGTTTTATTATTATAAGATATTTTTTGGGGCCTTTTTGCCTTCATTGGATAGGACGGGTGAAGGGAGGGAGAGAGGATATTGGGAGGAGAGAGTGGGAGGGGATGACATGCAGTAAAGGGCCAAAGCCGGATTCAAACCCACGGCAGCTGCAGCGAGGACAAAAGCCTCTGTACATGGGGCGCGCAGCATAAACCCGAGGCCATCCTGCACACCATCCATGTGAGAATTACAGTGTATTTCTCATAGTTTACAATCGGTCTCCTTTTTTAAAATGAACAGTCGCCCCCTGCTGGTAATAAAACAGAACACAGGTTTAAGGCACTGACATTAGTTTTATATTTAAAAACCCAGAGGCTATGTCCATTTTTTTTGTTTATCCATCTTACCGCCAATTCACATCATCACATTTTAAAGTTAAATATTGGAGTTTTTTTATTTCTTAATTCACGAGTGACTCTTTGTCATTGTAATATCTACTCGTCCACATCCTTTTTGCCATGTGGTGAGACTGTAAGTGTGACGCCTGCGGTGTGTCACCTTGCTCACACAGCGTGCTCGGATAGCTGGAAGATGATTACAGTTCATATGAGAGTTGAATGCTAATTTCCCACTGTCTCTTTTCAGGAGAAATGTTAGCCTGACACGGTGGCTGGTGAGCAGATTGGCGCAGACGTACTCAAACCAGTGTAATTAAAAGATTTAATTTTAGATAAAGACAAGAGCGGCACTTGTAGTGACAAACATTTACACATACAGAGGAGAGATGAAGGGTTTTTATATTTCACAGTGGTTGACGCCAGATCATTACCACGGGGCTGCTCCTTAAATGTGAACAAATATTGATTAAAGCCGCCTTCATGTTAGGATTTATTTATTGTTATGCAGAGTTAAAGTTAAAGTAACACAGAACAAAAAAAGGGACGAAAAAAGTGAGAATATGAAGAAGTCCAGCTGGCATTTTGAAACTTTCGCTTTGAATGCCAGCTGGTCATGTTGTCCAAAATAAGACGGTTCAAATTGAGTTTAGCCAAGGACATCTACGTTCTTTGACACTTCTTTTCTCTGAAGTTGTCTCTCAAAAGTGACAAAAGGAAAAAAAAAAAACTGAGAAAAACACCTCTTGCTTGTCGTCGTGATTGAGTGACCTTGGGTTTGTTTGTTGCTGTCACACGCTCAGACAATGTGCTGTTGAATCTGGGGACTTTGATTCTAAAGACTGAAGTTTTTCAGCGACAACAAAAGATTAGGACTCCGCTGAGACTCCACTGCTTTCAGATTTCTTGTTTTGTCTTTAGTGTTTCTTTAAAAGGATCTACATGATGTTGTTTAGCCAATCAGGAACATGCACTTTAGCAGCTTTCAAGTCTCAATAACCACATGTTTGTTTTACCCTCTTTTCTTGGCATAAAGTTGTACCTAACATACACTTGACTCCACATCAGTTTGGTCCCTCTCTTTCAGGTCACTGATCCTACTTCTGTACTAATTATTACTTCATTGTTGTGAGCAGCCTCAAAGCCCCAAAGTCATAAATCATTTGTTTCCTCTGCTGTAAGCCTGATCAAACTAAATGGAAACTATTAAATGCAGAGGATTTAAATTCCCTCTTCAAATCCAGTGATTAACGCCCGCTGTAAGAAAAAAAAGAATGAATGAAGAACGAGAGAAATGAAAGGCGATACTGATGATGTCAGAGGTGAGGTCAGCTTAACACCTGTGTGTGTCTGAGAAACACACTGACCCTTCAACACCTCTTTTTAAGTCGTTTCTGACTTTTTATCAGCCTCATCTTTAGGCAGAAAGTCTCTGCTGCATTACTCCTCAAACTATTTCTACGTGTTTTTACTAATTCAAATCTCCCACAGCAACCTTGGTCAAAATTTACAGTATCTAATCTTCTGTTTTACCCCTCGGCCATTAATGCTTCCTACAGCTTTAATTCACTATTTTACATTCATACAACCATTCATATGGCTGAGTTTCAATCCACTTGGTCCATTAATTATGAACTTTTTTTATTGGGGATGTTCCTATAGTCACTTATTTCAGACTATCTGTCTTTCCATCTTGTGCAGTCACTGGTGTGGCTGACGCTGTGTTATCTTTTCAGACAGATTGGGATCACAGGGTGTGTCAAAGTCATTTACAGTGTGGCTAATGTTAACAGTGCTAGCACGTCAAGCCTTTAGTCCTCCTTGCAGGTTAACAACCACATGCCTATGGTGAATATAGTTGCACATTGCTCTAGTAATTGCTCTAGCTCTAGCTCAAGCTCAAGCTCTAACTCTAGCTCTAGCTCAAGCTCTAGCTCTAGCTCAAGCTCTAACTCTAACTTTAACTCTAGCTCAAGCTCTAGCTCAAGCTTTAGCTCAAGCTCTAACTCTAGCTCTAGCTCTAGCTCAAGCTCTAGCTCAAGCTCTAACTCTAGCTCTAGCTCTAGCTCTAGCTCTAACTCAAGCTCTAGCTCTAGCTCTAGCTCAAGCTCTAGCTCAAGCTCAAGCTCAAGCTCAAGCTGTAGCTCTAGCTCAAGCTCTAGCTCAAGCTCAAGCTCAAGCTCAAGCTGTAGCTGTAGCTCTAGCTCTAGCTCAAGCTCTAGCTCTAGCTCTAGCTCAAGCTCAAGCTCTAACTCTAACTCAAGCTCAAGCTGTAGCTCTAGCTCAAGCTCTAGCTCTAGCTCTAGCTCCAGCTCAAGCTCTAACTCTAGGCTGGTGATTGATATTTTACATCTTGGTCTGGTCATTTTCTTCATTTCCTTTTGGAGGAATGCCAAAAAAAGAAAGTTAAATTGATTAAGACTAATTACGACAGTTAAACCTCAGTATTTCAAATGAATCACACCTTGTTGACGTACAATGTGTCGATTCGTTTCTAATCAAAACGATGAAGATGAGGTTACTGTCAATACATTGTCTGATTAATATGAAAATGTAATACATTCATTCAGATTGAAACATTGATTTAAAAGTTAACAATAAAACTTGAACCAAGTTTTAAAAGTAGACATGGAGTGTTTTCCTCAAACTGCCCCTCTGTCAATCGCTGGTTAAGAATTACTCTGATAGAAAACTTTCCTACTTAGGAAATAACAGTCCTCTCCTGCTGTCCTTGGTTCATCCCTCAAGGCTCTTTTTTTTCATTAGCAGGCTTTCTTCCTTCCTTTTTACCAAAGCTGTCCTTGAATCAAGAGAAATCCATACCTGCGGATTGTAGAGAATAACAGAGAGCTTTAATTGATTCGTTTGAGGATGCAAAAAATGTAAGCAGACCAACAGAATATGAACCGACTTTAAATCCCTTTTCTTTATATAATTACTCGCTAACGTGTAAGCTGAATTATTTCAGAGCAGACCCACATTACATTATTCACATGAGAACACTTAAATATGGCTCCAGATGGGAGTTTTTCTTCTTCTTTTTTATGGCTTTGTAGAATTATTTGTAAAGGGGATGATGTTTTAACGAATGTCAAAGGTTCCTAAGGTTCCTCTTTTACAATAATGTAGTTCTTCTAATCAGTAGAGACCACTTGCAGTTTTTTCAACCCACAAAATGTGTCTGTGGCCGGTCACTGCACATTTCTACTGCCAACTCTGCCGCAATGACCGATACCACAGCCAGTCAGCAGGGGGAGCTCTAAATCTCTTTGCTTCATACCAAGGCAGCTGTTGCTCAGTCGTCCTAATATATAGTCTTAGCAGGTAATAGGCAACTGTGTGCTAATGCATTTGTCTTCTTGGTTTTATAAGGTAAGGGGGTAGGGGTTAGCTATCCCCTTTTGGATAAATTAATCAAAAAAATCGTAACAAACAAAAGAGAAACCTGATGTGAGAAATGTTGGTTAAACATGCGTTCCTTAGTTTCAGTGTTTAGCCTGTGTGTCTCTGTTTCAGCGCTGTATTGATTCAGCTAAGTGCGGAGAATGTCAGTGATTTCATTGTCGATCAACAGAATGGTCTCATTAACTCGGGCGACACACACCCGTCTGCTGTCACTTAGCGGGCCAGAATATCACAGGAAATTGGCACCTTTGCCCCCGATGCACAGAGAATTAAAATGAGGTGATCAAACATTTAAAACCAGACACTTTGTGTTCATTGAAATGTGCAGCGGGAGTTTCTTATTCACTTCATGATGTCCACCTCACCCTGGCTCCACTCCCACAGCGGTGAGTTACTCTCTCACTTTAGAAACATAAAAATACAGGAGAAGAGCTGATAATGTTTTAATCTAATCACGTTTAGTTAGAGGAGCTAGAAACTGCATTTCAAGCATCAATAAATGCCTGTCAAAATGATGGTGCTATCTGGGTGTGATTACCATAAACAGACTGTTGTCATGATCGTAGCCTCTGTCTCACACCACCGGTAAGAGCACGGCCTGGCGTATCCAAAAACAACAAAAACAGAAACACTTTTCATAATGACCTTGTAGCTTTGAATCACAAACTTAACAACATGTTTTTGTTATTAGGTTAATCATACTTCTTTGCCAATAATTTCATAATTTTCATTTTATTATCCCCTGCACATACTGTATATTGTCAAGACCAAAGTGATCTCAGGGCAAAAAGTAAATAGATAAATTATTTATACTGCACACCTCAGAAATCAGAATTAGAATCAGAAAAACTTTAATTATCCTCAGGGGTAAATTCTGTCTTTACATTTGCTCTAACACACAATATAGCAACAGAAATATAGTAATATACAAATCTTAATATCCAATAAAGAAACAAGTGCAAGAAATAGTTAGTTAATAGAATACAGCTACAGTTTGTATCGTTCAAAAGCACAGAAAGTTAAAGACGATAAGCAATCTTTAAGCACAGTGAGATTTTACAAGAGTATTGCACAGCTTGTTTAAGTATTGCACAGTGCGTTAATGGACATATTATTGACCAGTTAAGTGTCACCTCAAACATAAACTGGATTCAAATTAAACCTTTAATTAGAGAAAAAAAATACTTTTGAAGGATCAAAGTCTCAGGAAATAAGAAGGATTCATTGACAGATATAAGATTTTGGGTTCCTCTGATTACAGCTGGAAGCATCTATCTCCTTCACATGTGTCTTATTTTAGTCAATTTATGAACCTTTATAGGTCAGAGTACAGCACTCTTAAAAACCATTTGAACTATTTTCAGGTTTCTCTACTTAACATTAGTTTCAGACTGAATAATCGCTCTTCTCATCTGGGAGAAAATAGAAAGAAGCTCGTAAGTTGAGCCTCCTGTCACTCTCAACTGTATTGTCTGATGAGGAATAGGTGATAGAGGTTGATTAGATTACTGGCTCTCATGTCAGGGATGCCTCATGTAATTATGTTTTTGATACAAAGAAAATATCAACATGCTGAGGTCCGACTCATTTCAATAAAATATCCACAAACTCAAAATTAGTTTTTTTTTAGACATAAATCTGAAGCAGTATTTCTATTTGTATCATGTATTCATAATATTACATTTGTATCTTCACAGTATTTATTCTAAGATAAGTATTCATTTAAATTCTAAACAAACACTGTGTTTACTTCCACTAATAGAGCTGCTGTCAAGCTCCTTAGTAACCACACGTCATGTAAACACTATAAGAAACCCAACTCCAATAATCTGTGTATGAGATTAAACAAACTTGTTTCCCTGGCTACAGTTTTCCCAGAGAGAAAAAAAACAACTCCTTGGCAATGTTTGCACAACAAGGTTTTCTAATCAGCATTTTCCATGTGTGCACATTCACAACAAAGGACTCAGACATAACAGGTGCTGCTGGTGGAAACAACAGAGCAACGGATGTAACAGATTTTATATGTAGCCTTGGAAAGCTGACTGAAACCTACTGACACAAAGGAACCTCTCATGTAGCTGAATAATAAAACAATTTGCATATTTGAAAAATTCAAGACATCATTTTGCACTCTCATGTAAGAACTCTTTTCTATCCTTAATATGTGATTTTTAAGTCAAAGATGTGCAGTTCCTTGAATGACCACTTGAGGCTGGCTCCAAAAGTGAGTCATAATTAACCCTGTATTAAAATGCCCCAATTTACTGCACAAGAAAACAATGACTTAAAGGCTTTATATGTGATTTTTTTTGATCCAGCAGATGTCGCCCTTGAGCACCAGCATGAAACCAAAACAACTCGTGCTGCATTGTTGTGTTAGCATGCTAATGCTAGCGATCTTTATTACGCTCGTATCTTCACACTGCATGTAAATTTACCTGAAATGAGCGTGATCTAGAAACACAGTTAAGCAGTGAGTACAGTATGTTATTCTTCTTTTCTCTAGTCCCTCAATTAAACAACTTTTATACACGAGGGGAGGAGTCAGCCGGCCGTCCGGGCGATGTAAACAAAGTGAAGATAGGACTCTGAAAACTCTGAAAACATCACAGACAGTGGGACTCGGGTGTTACACCCATTGTAGACAGTCATGACTCACAGAGTTATTTTCAGAGGATATACTTGATATATATTATATTGTGTAACAAGTGTAAAAAATCACATATTCAGCCTTTAAAACAAAGTTTGATTTAGCCTCGTCAATATTACCATGACATGACTTGTTTACTTTAGTATGGAGTTGATGTTTTGTAGTTTAAAGTGAACACAATAATGTTAATAGAGGAGTTATGGAGTCATTTTTGAAAACAAGCTTACATGTTCACGTCAGACAGAGGCCAGGTGATGAATGAAGGTAAACCAGAGCTGATGTGATCTAAAGACTCATCTGTTCTGTGTGTGTCTCCTCAGTGTAATGGACCCGTCTGGTACACCAAAGTGCATGTCAACACATTGAACCCATCCGTTTATTGGCACTCCCACCGGCTAAAGAGCAGCGAGGTGTGTCTGTGAACGCCACATATATCACACACACACACACACACATTGGTCTGACTATATATGTCTGCTCCTTTATTATTGATGCTCTTCATATCCATCCATCCGCTGTCGGCCTGCGATACATATTATAAATCTGTTTAATGAAACATAAACGGATGTGGGGGAATTACAATAACATGCCTCCCTGACTCTGTCTCTGACTGTGAATCCTGATGGTTTGAGGGTCGCGCCGCTGCCGGGGGGGCGGTAATAACTTATTACTAATATAAAACAATATCTGTCAGAGATCTCCAAAAGCCTCTTTAGCGCTGAAGATATTAAGATGTGAATCATTTATTTCCCACCAATATAAAAACCTAATTGAGACTCCTTTAGGACTTCCATTATTCATGTTCCTGTGCTCTGTGGTCAGATTACAGATAGGCCGGGAATCCAAAAATTGGTGTAATTACAGTTTGAGGAATGGCCGAGTCGTGCATCAGACGGAAGTGAATTCCTCCCAAGGTCCTGTGTATTATTTTGCTTTTTCATTTTCCAGCGCCCCCCCCCCCCCCCTCCATACCAGGTAGCTCATAGATCACAACGCTACAGAATGACTCCGCTATTACAGAGCCTTGCCTTCAGTAGGTTTTCATTTCAGAATAACAATGGACCTGTGGCTAGATTCCAGTTTCCAATGCATATAGAGGTATGAATAAGGGTCGTTATTTTCTAACATGCAGCATGTGGGGTTTAGTAGATAAACCCCTTGGTGGTTGTGGGGTTCTGAGGATGGATTTTTCTCTGCGGGACATGGCAGACCTTGATGATCTTTAGCTATGACTAAATCCTTTGTGTCCTGCATCTAAACAGCCCAACAAGAAAAGTGTGGCTGCGTCATTTTGAGGCAACAGGAAAGAGTTCCAGTATGTTTTTGTTTCCCAGCACATATGAGCTGAGGCATGTCTTTCCTCGTACTGAAGATCCATTCATCACAAACTGTTACTTTCTGCACAAAAGGCACAGAGAAATACTGTCAACATCATCAAAAAAAAATGTCTTGGGTTTCATTGTCTTTTTTGATAAATGAGCCCATTCGAAGGTCTGCTTGCATATCACTTTCTCTCTGGCTGCTGTCTGTCTGTGTGTTAACATGTGTGTCTCTGTCAAACATGTTCTTTCCGTCAGTCTTCCTTAAGCTCCTCCGCCTGTCTTCTTTTCTGCTTGTTGATGCGCTCATGTTCACGTCTGCCCATGTGTCTGAAGTGATTTCCCAAAAGAGTAAGATCACATGTCAAAGGAGATCACTCTGACAGGCATACACTCTGAAATCCCTTTAAAGACCGTCCTCTATTCCTCGATACTGCTGACCTTTCACATCTCCAGTATCAGCACTTATTCTGTCCGAGCAGCATTTTTTGTTGTCCTGCACCCTGCTTGGACTGATGTCAAGAAGAAGAGACGGAGACGGAAAGAGACAAAGGATACACGGACGCAGGAGAGAAAGGAGTTTAAAAAAAGGGTCTATACTCTAACTGCTGTTTGATTAGAAAGTAGCAGACCTGCAGGAGATGAGCCTCATAATCAAGGACTAAAGATGAAGTTGCCCTTTGGGGAGGGGGGTTTAGAAAAAGGCCTGTGCTCAGTCCTCCTAATCTGTGTCTGAGACGAGACACTGCTCACAGAATGTCAAACTAAACTAACCAGCATGTCTGCAGATTCTCAGCGGGACGTCATATCACGAACATCGCATGTTCCTGCTGAGCGACTCCTTTTCTGCATGGTTTCATTTGATCTGAGAGTCTTATTTAATTCTTGTCCCTCACCCAGCGCGCTCTAATAAGAGATGTCATACCTGTCCTACACCTCAGTGGGTAAATCATCTCGGCTTGCCGCAGACAACTTCCTCAGATCTGCTGCCACTCAGCAGTTTCCAACTTCAAAAAACTAATCTCCAGTTTGAAATCTCCTGAAGACAATCTGAGAAGTTCCATGCCGGGGACGCGAGTATGCACATGAAATATCTATTTGATGTTTCTCATTTTTCCGGCAAACTTTGACAAAGTGGACTTTTTTTGTGCCGTGATTATGTCACATAGGAGAAGTCAAGCAGGCTGGCAAAGAAGATCATTTATCAGAAGGTGAAATAAGTCTGTGAGAGAATACAGTGTCCACAATCTTTTCACTTTAAATGAAATAAGAAGGACAGTTAATGATGCTTCAGGAATTAATGACCTCATATCCATTACAGTCAGCTGCCTGTGCTCATTAGTGGCCACTTTGGGTTTTTTTTTGGTCTTCATTTCTTTGAGAGTTGCAATTAAACCTAACAAGAAATCAAAAGTATAAAACTCTAAAAAGTTGTTATAAGTGCACACATAGAGAAAAAAAAAGTGTGTCATTTTGAATCCACTTCTTCAACCTGTTTGTTTACGGGATAAACAGAATTGGGTTTTTTCTTTTTGTGTGTGAATTAGAAAACTGAAATGCGCAAACACACTTTTGCCTCCCAACCTTTATTTAAAGGCTTTATATATTTATATTTATTATTTTTCACACTTTAATATAATATAAATCAAGTACATCCTCTGAAAATAACTCTGTGAGTCATGACTGTCTACAATGGGTGTAACACCCGAGTCCCACTGTCTGTGATGTTTTCAGAGTTTTCAGAGTCCTATCTTCACTTTGTTTACATCGCCCGGACGGGCCGGCTGACTCCTCCCCTCGAGTATAAAAGTTGTTTAATTGAGGGACTAGAGAAAAGAAGAATAATATACTGTACTCACTGCTTAACTGTGTTTCTAGATCACGCTCATTTCAGGTAAATTTACATGCAGTGTGAAGATACGAGCATAATAAAGATCGCTAGCATTAGCATGCTAACACAACAATGCAGCGCAAGTTGTTTTGGTTTCATGCTGGTGCTCAAGGGCGACATATGCTGGATCAAAAAAAATCACATATAAAGCCTTTAAATAAAAATGCACAAAATGTACAATAACTTCTCAGCTCAGGAGTAATTGTGTGTATCTGTAAACCAAATGAATGCTGAAGGTCTCTGTTCTCTTTCTCTTTTCTGGTTCTCGTCCCATGTTGTAGAAAACGAGATGCTTTTTCAAGTTCTTTAAACGTCTGCTCACACCAAAGGTTGAGTCTGTTGCACATTGTTTGTTTGTTGACAACCTGTTAACCCATTAGGAGCTTTAATGGGTTAAACTGAGTTGTTTAGCCTGACCACCACCAAATGTAGACTTTACATCACTGACTACATTTTCTCTGAGTCATTGTTCATTGTCAGATTTACATTAGAGATAAGTTAAACGCCTGTGTATCATCCAGACCCTGAAGGGTTCAGCATCTGTATGAGATGTCACTGGATGTGTCCAAGCATTGGTAAATGCTCCAGAATGAAGTGGGATGGCTTTTTGCAGCATGGTCATTATTCAGTGGGAGGTCTCTCTCAAGAATATGTCAACATTAATCACTGTCATCAGTTTTTTTCTAATTGATTTTCTACCTTTTCTCTTTCCTCTCTTTTCGTAACTATGATTGTTATTTCATTGCAGTGCAAAGTATTGCAAACCCTTTTGTTGGTTTCCAGACTAGATCACTAGTTTGTCTCGTTATTTTATAAATAAAGGCAAAAAAAAAAGGTGTTTGAGGTGCTTCAAGAAGTGAACATTTTTTTTTGGGCGGGTAGATAAAATATTGTTTCCCCGTGCTACTCAAAACAACTTCTTCCTGTTTCCGTGTCTGACTTTCTTCAAAAATGATCACATTGAAAATCGATCGGCACGCTTTTGTGATGCCTTCTCATGCAATTCAAGCTGGAGAAACTTTAAAGTAAAAAAAAATATATATACATTTTTAAAGCAGCAAATATTTAATCACAGATGCAACCTCCATCTCTGAATATGCACAGCAACTCTCTGCAGAAGGACCTGCTCTCTAACAGAATAATGTATGTCGTATCTGCATTCAGTCCGAATACTTTATTTATTTCTCCACTTGGTCAAGAGGATAGTCAGCGGGGGTCTCAGAAGGATTAATTATAAATCCCCATAACCAAACAATGTAATGAAAAGCCGTCAATCTGTCGGCTCCTCTTTCTGATTCGCTGCCCTTCTCTCCTCCTCGTTAGAACAACACGAGAAAATCACTAAAGAGCAGAACTGACTGTCATGCTAAATCCATATTTTAGTCATATTTACGCCGGAAGGCATTTACCATATTGTTCACATGCATTAGACTTATAGCCCCATGTGAATGAATGCTGCTGTAATTGCGCTAAAGGGAGAAACCAGAGCAAAATTATGATGCTGTATCCGTGTTTCTGTAGTGGTTAATGGTATTCTGTACATCCAGAAAACAGACACTGTCCGCCCCCCCGCCCCATCGCCGTCCTCTGCAGCCTTGAGCGGACTTGTCCCCACTTCATAACACTTTCTCATTGACATTCATTGGAAACGGTCGAGGTGGCAAACTTTTGCTGGATGGTTTCACAGCAACAACTTATGAATTCAAACATGGACTCAAACACTGTTATTTCCTCTCTGTGATGTGCTGGAGAGTCTTTGCTGTGCTGTTTCGAGAGAACCAGACATTAACAGGAATATTGATGTCTCAAAACAGTGTCTGGTACATCTCCATTAACTCTAAACTCCGGTGCATGTATCGACTGGGGATCTTTTCCCCCTCCGTGCAAAAACCTCCTGCTCCAACTTTTCCTCGGCAAGAAATTACACTTCCATGCCGCGAAACGCCCCCAAGGCATTCTAATTGCTCAGGGTTCCTTCATCTCTGTGCTTTTTTTTTTCAGGCTCTTGGCTAAAATATGATGAAACAGACCTTGCATGCCCTAACAAGAGAGTCAAAAGGCCAGTTGCTTGAAAAATGCTGCATGACTTACGCGGAGCAGGAGAAGGTGGAGAGGATGAGAGAGGCCGAAGGTTTTTAACTGCCAGGCAAGGTTTTGCATTTTTTTTTTCTACGAGGATAAATTCTCCCGTAACTTCAGCACAAATGAAGAATATTTTACTTTTCATTTTCCTCGCTGTATTGGTTGCACTTGTTACTTGAGGTTACTGTTGGGAGTCATGCTCCCTCAATATATACGCAGGTCAAGTGCATTCCACCAGACTGCTTGAGAATCCCTTGTTAAATATAAGTTTACCATTAAACCCATCGTCCAAGTATTTTAAGAGTTTTAGAGTTACTTGTTTTTTTTTTTTTACAACTAACAGCTGGATGTGTCATTGAACCACTGCAGCTGCACTTTTTCATGTGGATGACAGTCAGAGGGCTGAACTCAGTGATGCAAACGTAGAAAAGGGGTTTTGATTTGCTAGAAGAAAACACACTTGAAGTCCCACATAATGAAAATAAGGTTGTTCAACTGTAATCATATATGTAGGTAAAAAAACATTTGAATTTATGTTTTCACTTTCTGTATTTCTTTATATCACACAATATATTGAACTATGAAAGACACTGCAATGTTGTTTTTCCCCCCAATATTGTGCTGCCTTACTAGCCCTTTCAAAATAAGACTTTTAACAGTGTTTAGCATATAAAACACATTTTAATCGTGATTTGAAAAAAGAAACTTGTGCCCTGAGAAAAAGGATGAGTGCTCACTGAGGAACCTCCTTCAACACACACACACACACACACACACACACACACACACACACACACACACACACACACACACACACACACACACACACACACACACACACACACACACACACACACACACACACACACACACACACACACACACACACACACACACATTGTGACCTCATCCCAATGCTTTTCCTAATCATACCTAACCTATCAGTGGCTATCACAAACCAAACAGCCAACTTCAGCAGACCCAGGCCTCCTGTGTGATTATCTATTCCACCACATGGCCTCTAGTGGCCTCCACAACTCAGCCGTGAAATGAGATGGGCAGCAATGACCAACGCATAACCGGGGTTATCAAGTGGGCATCTTTCTCCGCCGGCGTTTAGTCAAGTTAGGCCCACGACGCCTCGGAAGAGATTAACAGTTGGCTCGTACCCTTTTTGTGTTACGACCGCTGCAAATACTTGTTCATGCTTCTGTTTCAACATCGTCTAAAATATTTTGAGTTCATTCAGTGGACTTTCTGTAACTCAGTGTGCCATTCCTATGATGCCATTGCCAAAATCGACAAAACAAACTGTATTTTCCATACTTTATGTAATACACTGGCCCTTCTTTTGAATTTGAACTGTATCAATGTTTGATGAAGGGATTCAATTATTTACACTGTTTATAGTTAATGTGCCTTTGGAAATCAGTAGCTGCTGATGGGAACTGTTATTTATACTAAGAATGATGTTAGATGGAAAAAAGTTTCATTTTTTTTTATTCAAAATTTGCATGGAAGGCACAGGCAAAGAATAAGGTCTAGGTTTAATAAAGACCCAAAGAGAGATTTGAGATGCAAAAACACCAAGTTCTCTTATCTCCAAGTTTTTTTGAAGGATTTTATAAGAATACATTGAAGTCAGTGAATCAGATTTACACTAAAGTCTCGTCTTCAGCTGCTGGGCCTGTTAGTGTTACTGTTAGAGGAAAGTTTCTCTGCTTTTAACGGGGCTTAGTATCTCTAAGTTCTTCTTACAAACCCAGTTTCTAGGCGCTCACACTGAATCCAGTTCCCACATAACTTGGTAAAGAAAGGCTCCGGTCTGGTGGAGAGAAACTGGCATCGTGTTCAAAAGCAGCGGCTGCAGGCGAGATGTGCGCGCTCTGACTGGAGCAGTGAGCAGAAGCTGGCAGAGAGGAACACGACGAGCTTGTTTTTCCTCCCTCCTCGCTGCAGGCTCGCTTCATAAGGACAAAGAAAACACAAGGCCCTACAGGAGAAGGTCAATGAGGAGCGGACATTTAATTTCTACCTCTTCCACAGCAGTTAAGCGCGGGTCGAGAAGTTATCTGAAGGATGGGAAGTAATTACGGGGTGATAGGGAGGATGTATGGCCCGCAGCCTGTTCAGTTTATTTTCTGCAAACACAAAAAGATTCAAAGTCACAGTGGACACAGAGAGTGGATGATAAGACCTCAGTGTTTGTATGTAACACAGAGGTTTTCTCAGCATTGCCCTGAAAACAGTGTTAGCAGTACAGCAGCAGACGACAACAACAATGAATCAGACGACCACCCAGATTATGGTGAAGTAGTGTTGCAGTACTCGAGACCAAGACCTGTCTCGAGAACACTCGGCCTCGTCTTGTGTCGGCCTCGTACTTGATGATCTCAGCATTTCAAAGAAGACCGGTCTAGACCACCTCTGATAGGATATTCTAACACTTCATTACTGTGATTAGAAGGAAAACGTCTCTTTTCAAAAGAACAAATAACTTCAATCAATTCATAATTCTTTCATCAATTTCATCCCCGAGCTACGGCTGCAACCTTTAAGGTGTTCCGGTCTAAGTGAGTGACACACAAGATGAGGATTTGTCATTGATTTTTATGTTCTTGGTCTTGTCTCGGTCTTGCCTTGACTCGGTCTCAATCTCTAAATGTCTTGGTCTCAGTCAGTTTAGTCTTCACATCACTATGATGAAGTCTTTTTGGACTTAACTGGTTGAGCAGAAACAAGTTTTCCTTTAACGTTGACGGAGAGAAAACTGAATTTTGCAGATATCATACAGAAATAGATTCTGATATATTTCTGACTAACATATTTACACACACTTAAAACAGCAGAAACAGGTTGTGTGTGCTGGCAGACTAAAGGAAAGTTTCACTTGGGTATTCATGGGAATTCTTCTGTGAGCAAAACATCCATTGACTCTCTCTAAAGAGCAGTTTTTGTTTCTTATCCCAACTTTGTAATGTCTGTTTGGATAATAAAACTCATATTAGTTATCATACAAGACAAAGTAACTGCAGAACACTTCTGATTTAGATATTTAGCAAACTAGCAGATGTGAAAGTGAAACCCGCCCTTTATTGCCTGTAGATAATAAAGAGTGTGACTCATATCTGTAGTGTTTGTTTAGCAGCCTATAGCCACATTCAGGTACTGTAGTTTGGTCACTTCTTCACGCTCAGGATGTCAGTGACAGATAAGGTGGGTCATGAGACTGCAATTGGCTAACAAGGTTACGTCCACTTTATCTCCCATGGGACAAAAAAAAAAGGTATTTTTCATCATCATCAGGAGCAGGAGAATGAAGACGGATGTGTCTGTAGAAGAGCTTTAATGGCTTCTGGTTTCTCCAGGGCACCACTTTTTTT
Source organism: Labrus mixtus (assembly GCF_963584025.1). NCBI lineage: Eukaryota > Metazoa > Chordata > Actinopteri > Labriformes > Labridae > Labrus > Labrus mixtus. The sequence goes on along the minus strand of NC_083614.1, from coordinate 30,242,382 downwards.
AATCACATCTTTGGAACTCCTCTTGTACAGCACAATTATGTGTATCAGAACTCACCCTCACCAAACCTTTTTTTTGTCATTCTTAGAAAAACCAAGCCAACGATTGCTTGTTTTCATTTTCCAGCTCTGTGTTGGAAATTCGGAGAGAACTTGACCTTTTATGAGGGTTTGGAAAAAATGGAGCTGTCTTAGAGTATGAGCTGACCTTTATTTTTTGAGATCTCCTCTTTGAATTGGATGCTGCTGAGTTCCCCTTAAAGAAGTTTCGGTGACTCATTCAGCAGCAATCGAGTGCTGTGCTGTCTGTCGGGTGCTGAGTGGGTGTGTGTAATGGAGAGTGCTGAGCGACTCCCAGATGGACCAGACCAACTTCTAATTACTCCCAAGGAGGAATCAAACAACACTGTGTGTGTGTGTGTGTGTGTGTGTGTGTGTGTGTGTGTGTGTGTGTGTGTGTATTATAGATTAAAAGAGAATCTAGGGAGTAGGAGTCCGATGTTCTCCTTCTCCCCGAGCACTTCAGTTTTCTGACTTTTTGAAAAAAAGACGGGATACCGTCTTATTTTGCATAATTGGATGGCAAGCCATGAAGCTAAAAAAATAATTTACCACACAGCTGGTATTAGTGCCAAAAATTCAAGATATTTTGCATCCAAAGATGAAGGGCTGTAACATCGAAAGAGGCAGAAGAAAACAGAACAAGGACCAATCGAATGACTGCGGATATGTTCATACTTGGGGGGTAAAAGAAACGTTTCTGATTCGGGTTTCTGAGTCCATATGAATGTTCATAAAAACGTATATAACGAATGCTTAGACAGCCTAAAATAAATTAACTCAGAAATGCATCATGAGCCCCTTTTACACATGCACTCCTGACATTTTTTTTGCCTGCACTGACATCATCCTGAGGTGCTCTTTCACACACGCCCCTCACAGTGGGGGGTCTGACATAAAAAAAGTGCGCTGCAGATGTCACAGTACAATGTTTACATCATATCCAAGATGGCAGAAGTAGCAAGAGAGTCAAACATATGACAGTTGTTGCCTTTATGTCAATGTTACGTGTAAATGGACGTATTCACAATATTAAGTCAAGAGTGAAAAATGAAAACTGACGACCGGCGGTTTCTCTCTGGATGCTGGATATAAAAGTCACCAATCATTCATTCTCACTGCTGCATTCACACATCAGCTCACCCTGACTTCTTGTGGAAATGTCACTATAAGGAGCTGGCAAGAAACGTCTGGATAAAGTCGAGGGGAAAAACTAATTGTTGTACATTTACACATGCAGGTCACCCCAAACATTTTGTGAGATTTTCAGAAAAAAATGTGTGAACAGGGTTTTGCTCTCTGGTGTAAAAGTCCAAGTAGTTGCTCTTTTCCCATATAGTAAACTGGAAGCTTGCAAAACAGGGTTGTGGCATCTCAAAAAACTAACTTTTGGGTGCCATGTTTGGCTCCCCTCTATCTCTCTCCCCCTGATTCATCTGTTCTATGTATAAAAAAAAGACCTAAAAGGCCTTCAAAACAAATCTTCAAAACAAACAAAACAAACACTTTCATGGTTATTCGAGGGTATGTTACATCATATCAGTTGCTTTCTTACACATGGGATGGTTTTACTTACTTTCTTTCTTCAAAATAACCTTTGAACTGACTTTGTTAGAAGAGGAGAAAGTGTTTTCAAATGACTGCGTTCTTATTTGTGGTTCCAGTTTTGTTTTCAGGTGCCAGAATTTAGCCTGTTTTTTTTTTGGCAGTACAGTCTTTTATTTTGACAAGCCTTTACCAACTGTGTCCTTGAGCTAAACCAAAACCCTTTCAGTCCAGCTGCTGGTTTGTATCTTACCCTGATTTGGGCTTTAAAAGGTACAAATCTTTTATTCATTGGTACGAATAAGCAGCTGTGAAAGATTATGTTAAATAGCGCACTACTAAGAAACATGTAAGGATGGATAATCTCAAAAGATCAAGATTGTAATCACACTTAAGAGCACTTAATCCTGACAGGTCTCAGTGGGACTCAGTGAAATTAAATCAACTTAAAAAAAAATCTCGTAAAACACCTAAGAAGTCAGACAAAACGTGACCTGAGAGAGCTGTTGTCCCATTATGATAATAATATGTGAGCTTTTAATTGTTCAGTGTCAGACACCAGTTTGTACTGTTTTCATGTTGATCAACGCCTCCTGTGGGAGCGCAGTGATTTATCTGTCCGCCCACAGTGAGGGTTTATCGGTTTTATTTGGGGGTCATTTCTTATCTTGTATGGCGGCGCTCTGAATCACAAGGACACACTGAGGAGAAGAGGACGGTACAATAAGTCATGTCCAAACACAAACACCACATTCATACTTGTTTTGTTTATCTCTTTACCACCGACTAAAAACCCAACAACTATATATTTTTCAACTTGAAATATTTTATTGTTCTTCTATAAATCCTCCTGTTCTTGAACACTTGGTCAAGTCAACCCAATATATACTGTAGTGGATGATCTGTGTAATTCTAAGAACTGCATGTGTGTACGAATACTTAGAGATCTACTAACAGATTATGACATTTAATCATGTTTTGTTCGAGCTGGAAGCAAAAAAAAAAGATGTTATATTTCTATTACACATTAAGAATACGCAACTGCCAACCAATCATCTATCAGTCCTGAGATTCAAAGCCAGATGGTTATATTATTATTATTATTATAGCTGTAAGTACATACAGGAAGAATCTGCTGAGAGATTATAAACTTGAGTGAAACAAAGACAAATGAACAGGGGGTCAAATGTTGAAAGTATCAGTGTATGAGGGGGAGTCAGAGCATCAAGAAAAGTTATTATTATATTATTAGTGCAGTCCCCCCATGTACAGAACCTGTGGCTCCTTTCTCACATGTCACCCAGAACTTTTCCAGCCTAGCCCCTAGTAAAATTGAGTCCAGAAGTTGGTTAAGCTGGTGTAGAACTGCAGCAGGTAAACATCAGGATTCACCACGGTCGAGCGGGCAGGCGGTGAGGACCGCACTGCGATCTTTTTGCGCACAAGAAGTGTTTTCTGCTGCGCTGCAATGCCAGTGCTGTCAGATCTTTTACACAAAAAACTGTCATTGTGGCGTCAGATTCGAGGGTATTTTTCAGGAGTGCTTGTGTGAAAACGGCTTCATATGCACAGCAAAGCACGGAAAGCAATTCCTCCAAGGTATAGTTCATAGAAACCCAGGAGTCTATTTGTATAAGCTCCAGAGCCCAGATGGCTGACACTAACTTTAGCTTATGTAGCACAACAAAAACCCGTTAAGGGAAGGCCGTCGACTTCACTAAGCGTCCATAAATCCACAGATAAACTCCACAAACGATTCCACACAGCCGCCTTGAAGCATTTATTCCGAAACATTAACCGAGAGAGCGTTGTTCATCACTGAAAATGACTTTGGTTACCGCCGCTGCTTTTCCAGGGGACTCTGCGTCATGCACATCAAGCACGACAGTAAACAAGGCTCACGCCTACCCACAATGCACCTCTTCTCTCACGAAGCAGCGCACCATCACATCACCTGAAATATGTTTCTATGAACCCAAGCGGTGGAGAATGAGTGTCATGGTGTGAAAACTGGAGAGTATGCAAAGGTTGCTAAACCCTTCATGGGAATACTGATGACAAACAGTGACCATACTGCGGTTTATAGTGAAGATGGAACACAAACTGCATTTTATCTCTGACGTTGATATTCATCTTGGAAATTAGTAATGGCTTTATTTTACGACTTAGCCATTTCATTTAAATAAAGGTTTAAAACAGGACCATTTAAGCACAGGCAGAAATATAGAAAGCATGTTTTCTACTCATCTACATTGCATTATTTATTTTAGTTATCCCCCTCTTGCAGCACAAACAGCCTCCTGGTGGGTCTTTTTTTTTTTTACAAGCATTAACACAGAGAAAACTCTATCAGGCTATATGGCAAAATGTCCCATTTGCAATGGACAGGAATTACCTGCAGACCTGATGTGGTGTGAGAATCCCCCCCCCCCCCCCCCCCCTCAGGGATTATCTTTGGGTGTAAGTGAAATGTAATGGGTCTCCATGCTGAGTAGCTACTGAGCCTCTTCAATTTGCTCGCAAAATGCAAATCCAAGCTTTCTTTAATGATTTCCATTGCAGCCTGGAGAAAGAGAAGAAAAACAAAGAATTCCCCACTAAAGACAAATACTCCCGAGGCCATATTTGCTGAAAAAAAAAAAAAAAAAAAAAAAGGGTGTCATGCAAATGTGCAACTTTCATTGAGTTTCTCGACGCAAGCCTGCGAGTGTTCAGCCTTGATTCACAAAGACAGCCGCTCATTACGCCGCCGGCTCCTTCACTACACCTGGAAACTGAACCTCCAGAGGCCGTCTGAGAGTGGAGACCTCCTCTCAAAAAGCAGCACACAGAAATGATAATACGGTGATGTTACTGTTCCTGTCACTCGAAATGTAAGTTTAAACATGATGCTGTTTTAATGTTTAGTATTTTCTACTTCAAGCATCCAACGGGAGGAAAAAACAGAAACTAATATCAGACACATCAAAACAGCCTAAAAGGTAAAAGAAGGAGATGAAGACGGTGTTCCTATTATGTAAATTCTATGGTAAACACATTTAAAAGTAAAGAAAAAAGCTTAGCTGCTGTCTGAAATGTCCCAAACCAAACAAACAAACAAGTGCTCTTTTTTTGTTTCTGAACATCACTATTATTTTCACTTATTTTCACTTTTACTTAATTATATTCTGAGATCTATTCTTGTGTCTAGGTTTGGGAATCAAGAACTGGTTCAGGGTTGGAACTGCTTCTGTTTTATTTTTTTTGGTTTCTAAGAGCAACATGAATTGTTCAGGATTAAACCTCAGTGAGAATTTCACCGTCCATTGAAGTTGTACTTATCTGCCCGGACCTGTTGACGCGACGGTCCTTAACCTATGACGTGGTTGGTCAATAAAGGTGTTAGAAGAAGATCATGGCTGACCTCAGCAAGCCATCGGAAGTTTGGCTAAGCCACACTAAAAAAGACAAGACACAAACAGTGCAACACATGCAAGAGAAGAAGCACATCCTCAATAACACCCCGGCCTCAGGCAGCAGCAGGTAAAAGTAGAGACATTTTTGTTGTTATAAAATATCAGGTTTTTTTTTTAGTCATGATTCAATATAAACTGGATTTGGTCATTTGAAACAGAATGGGAATTGATCAAATCGAAATGGTACCCAACCCTACTTGTGGCTCTCGTATTTTAAATCTGTGCTTTGTTTAGATTTCCTTTGAAAAGGTTGATAATCTTTTCAAAACTGACATTAATACCAGTCTCTGTTTCTGATTAGTTGCATTATCCCTTTAAATAGGTCATATTATTCCCTTTTTGGGGTTCATATATTTAATCTATGTATCTACTAAAGTATGTTCACAATAGCTAAAGTTTAAAAAAAGTGTCTGTTTTCATGAACTGTCGCTCCACGCACCGGCTCACTTCTGACTCTCTCTCTCTAAGGCTCTGAAGTGCCCACGTTCAGAGTCCCCACGTGTGCCAAGTCTGATCTGATTGGTCAGCTTGTCGGCTCTGCCGTAATTGGTCAGTCGCTCAGCACGGTTCTCGGAAATGTCCCGCCTCTTTTACCATATTGGGAATGCAGCCACTTTGGCTCCGAGGGGAGCATAAACATTAGCACCTTAGCACTACTGTGCTACCGCAGGCTACGGCATATCGTGGGCGTGCTACAGAAGTTAACGGGCGTGCAACATGAGCTGTTGGGCTTGCCACAACGAGCCAATGGACTTAGAGCAGTGATCTCACACTGACAAGATGTCACACTGGCAATTTTTTTTTGAGGGGGGCTAGAACCGAGCGTTACATGCAGCTAATGCTACAGCTAACAGGAGGACGTAGGAGAAGCTGCGTTTCCGCGGACTTTGAATTTTTGCACATAGATGTGCCTAAACATGCACAGGACACTTGGAAAACACACTAAAGAGCATATAAAACCAGAAAAAGCATAATATGGGACCTTTAAAATGTTCATAAATACAGAATGTTTTGAGTGGAAATCTGTCCCCTTAATGTCGTGTTTAGATGCGTATTAAAAAATGTATAAAATGTCTTTGTCCTCATTTCAAATATCACTTGAAACACATTTCCTTGCACAAGAAAACGATCATCAGTCAGTGTAAATCAACACAAGAAAATCAAGACGCTCATCAGCCAAAAAGAGGGACCTGCTGAGGGCAGAGATGGAGTAAAGAGGAAGGTATTTGAGAACTTTCTCAGCATATTTCTTTAAAGCCGGCTGAATGTGAGAGGAGCTCATGAATATTGTATGGGATCTTATGACTCCATTAAGTGTGATCTATGCAACTTTAAGCAAGCCGGCATGAAATGAGGCGGTTTAATGTGGCTTTAAAGGAGTATTTATCATTTTCACACCGGGGAGGCCATCTATAAGACAAGGGCTGTTTAGTAGGAAGACAAGCGTAAGAAAAGGCTTTTTATACCCGGTTAAAAGCACACAGTTTCTAACAACACAACAAACATTTGAACTTTGGAGTAAGAGATGGTGGGTAGATGTGAACCTGCATTTAACATCTGCAGCCAATACAAAGATTTAAATGTGGTTTCCTGTTTTCAAAGCACTTCGAGAAGCAATGACTAGCTTACGTTGAATATTTAAATGCAGGATATGCTGCAGCTGTTAAGGCCCGGCAGATTCTGATTTTAATCTTTTCAAAGTCTGATTGTAAAAGATCAGTTGAGAGAAAGCAGAGTGGGAAATAATAGAACCGAAGAAAGCATGAGCAAAGGGAAATAAAAAAAATGAGTTACAAACTAACCCAGACCTCCACATAAAGCTAATGTTGTTCTATGTTGTGTGAATCCAACCAAAAGTACATTTCATCTTGCTGTCTGCGACCTCCCATGACGGCTCCCAAGAGCGATGTCACAGAATTCTGTTTGTGAATACACACCTTTAAGTCATGTTTAAGGTGAGCGCAAGGAAACCTTCCTCTTCAAGAGCAGAATGTGAAAAGTCTGCCGTCAATCTGCACAGAAAAGATGAAATATTGAAGTGAAATTATTTTAAAGGGGGCTTTGATGTGGATGAAATATTCACCATGTACATCTGAAATATGCATCATTTCAATAAACCATGATGTATGCATCATTTACATAGCACATCTACATGCACACCCTGAGCCACGTCGAGACGGTTGACGTGTTCGGCTCATCCTCGCCGAGGCTCAGACTCTGTCCTATCAGGGGCAAACAAAACAAAAACAACTGAACTGTACAAACTCAGTAATTAAAGTTAATTTCACGCATCTGCAGTTTGTGATCAAGCAGACGCCGAGGCATTAATCATAATTAGCTGAAGCGCTAAGATGCCCTCCAGACTTATCAATCAGAAGGCCACCTCTGGCCCCGCCGCCGAGCCGCACAGAGACGTCTACACGGCTGAGCAGGTCAGGAGCTGTCAGCAGACGAGCACCGACAAGCCTAATGCCACCAGCGAGAAAAAAGGAACATGGCAGAAAGGACTGTCACAAACCTTTTGCACTCATGCAACCACCTGTTCAAGAAAAAAAAAAAATCCCCTCAGGGACGGAGAACCTGTCCGGAAAAATGAGACCACCTGCTGTGTCAGAGGTCTGCTGCCAAGAGCTGCCACCTGACTGCCACCCCGGTCCTTCAAGGAGTCACCCAGTGTGAGCCCGCACAAGCCTGCCAGTTAGCCTTCTTACAGTCAGAATTAATGACCACTCTTGTGAACAGCTTCGCATGAATTATTGGACAATATCTTCACAGAGCTGGAAACCATTAAGACATCCATCGGTGTGAATTTTGACACATTTCCCCCCCCCCCACCGAGTGTTCTTCACCTTTCACGAGGATTAAAGTAAGGGATGGTGTCAAGGAGAAAAACTAAGAGGAGGACCCAGAAGCAGAGCTAACAAAAAAAATGTTTATTTAAACAAAAAAGGCCAAAGGCAAACACACAACTTACTACAGTAGAAAACTAGCCACGAGGAAACCACAAGTAACACTACAGCACGAGGAAACCAGACATCTACTGACACTGATAACTGACATCCAAACAACAATGAACTGACACAGAAGGGAAGAAACACTGGCTTTCGAAACCGCAAACTACACTACTAGTACGTACTGATTTGGCCAAAATGCAGTATGCAGTATGCGAACAACTGCGAGATCCGCAGTATGCCAAAAATACCAGGATGTCATACTGATTCGGGAAAAATGTACAGTATGCATCGGACCAGTCTACCTCTCGTACCGTTTCCCACAATGCAAAGTGCCAGGTCAGAGATCAAAATGCCGGAGCGCAGCTGTTTGAACTCGTCGGTGGTGGTGACTGAATATCATGCCACATTATGAACCAATAACAAATATGACATGTTCATATATTTATATGTCTCACCACCTCGTATTTTCCTGCTTTGTAGACTGTACAGTGTATGTGTCACAGCTGGACAAGCAGCTGCAATTACAGGGTGCTTGGCTTGCTCTATTACTACATAGTATTCACAGCTGAGTAAAACCAGTTTAACCGTGCCAAGCATGCTGCAAAGTAACCGACGACTGGCTGTCATACTACATACTACTGTACAGTATATACTGCATACTGATTTAGATAGTAGTATGTAGTACGCGGTTTAGAAAACAGACTAAATAGACATGGGGTAATCAAACACAGGTGAGACTAATAACACAGGTGAGGACAATGAGGGCAATCACAATGGAGGGAAACACACAGAGGAAGGAACGGACACAAGAAACACTGAGGACAACTACAAAATAAATACATGAAACACTGAAGACACAGAACTCATGAACAGAACATAAAGAAACACTAAACGCTGAAAATACAAAACTAAATAATACCAAATCATGACAGGATGGGGTTTGAATCATCGAATAGTCGCGTCGACTCTAAAAGTGCCACCCTTTGAGATGTGCTTCAAGCAGCTCTGTGCATTTCAGGGAGGGATGATGAGCTTCAGACAGTTCACAAACAGTGGACCAGCTAGCTCCCCGTTTGGTAGAGGAGTGGTCTCTGAAGCGGTTACAGGCAGAGGGAGAGGTTAAGGTGGAAAGGTAAGAAAAACAGAGTGTAGAAACGCTGTGAGAAAAGCTTCCTCTAACATTTTAAATAAAGGATTAAGGATGTCCAGAATTTTTCAGAACCTGAAAATCAACAGTGGATATTGCTTATCGATTATGCTATCCAGTCTTGTATAGGTCCTGTAACGTTAAGTTATATCTCAAGTCCAGACACATCTTTCTTATTAGTTCACAGGCCCACAAACATACATCGATGGCCTAATCAAGTTGCACATAAGTACTGAATCAAATTAAACCAATAAGCAGATCCTTCAACTGTCTTTAGGTTGAAAAACTTTTGTGAACTGAGGTCGCTGTAGGAAAGTTATGTTCCTCCCCCCACTCTGATCTTGTGATTGAAAAATGTATCAATTGTGATAAACTTATTAACTTGAGGCTTTACTGAAATGTCTAATTCAAAGGCTAGGACGGATTAACCACCTTAAAACATAATGTCTTCAGACAGATGTAGGGCAGCTGTGGCCCAGTGGTAGAGTCGGTCATCTCTCAACTGCAGAGTCAGGGATCGGGTTTTTAAACCGTTTGACCGTTAAAAGAAAACAGGAGGAGATGTATGTATTAAGGCCATAGTCTTTCAAACGGACGGCCCGGGTTTGAATGCAACTCAAAACTTCAGTCCTGCATGTCACACTCCACTCTCTCTCCCTGATGTCCTAATGCATCCGCTTTTCTCAAAACTAAAGGCATAAACCCTCTAAATGAAACCTTTAATGAAATAAACAAAGAAACCCTACTTACACATTTACAGGACAAGATAAGTAAAGAAATAAGAGGCAATGCTTTGTCCAGAGGGGGCGCCAGAGATGAAAACAAGTCCTCACATAACAACTCATGGACTGATTTCTGCAAAATCTGTTCCTTGTTTAACCGTCAAAATTGAATTTGATTTGATTCTTAAAGTTTCTCTTTAAAACTGCATCCTTCTCTGCTAACAGCCAGCCTCCTTAATATTCAAAGCTCTTTAAAATCATGTTTTAATCACATACAGTATAAAGGCTGTTTCATTCCTGCGTCTTTTTCAATTCAAACATATAAGAATTTACCAAACATATTTTTGGTAAATCCTCTCTTTCTCATTGCAACAGAACACAGGAACACTAAGCTTTGCTGCACACCAGGAACACTGTCTTTTGATCTTGTTTCACCTGTGGACTTCACATTCCTCAATAGAAGAGTTGAGTTATATCTCAACAGGGAGTACAGCTGGTGGATTCAGTGGCAGAGTCCTGCTGAGGCACATCCCTGTGTTTTATTTCCTGCCCCAGATTGAGTTTCTTGCTGTCATTAAAGCAACCACTGAGAAAGAAACTCAGGTTCTGCTGTGGGTTACATGCCCTAAAGCTACACTGCTAGTTTTATTTTCTCTTAGTTCATCTGTGACTCTGCTTGCCATGCAGCAAGAACCATCAATTTTGCAAAAGTTACACTTGGAATGTATTGTATGTTGCACTGCAAACATGAACTTGACTAAAACATCTCGATAACAGAATACATCTTTGAAATCTCAGTTTGAAATAAAATGTCTCTGATTTCCTTATTTATTATGTGTGCAAATGGTAAAGCTTTGTACCACTTGTACAATTTGTATGAAGAAGCATCATAGCGGTTCTGACTGTACTTTTCTTTTTTGATCGAGATCTATTGGGGACATAATAAAGATTAAAGGTTGAGAAACTGGTTGTTCATTTGGTTCAGCAATCTTTCTGAAAGTTTCCCGTTTCTTATGAATAACAGCTGTTGTGCTTAGCCTCATGCATGACTGGCTTCCTGCAGGGTTACACTGGCTCTTGTCGGCTGCTGAGTTTGATGCTCTGATTAAAAACCTCAAGATGACACGTTACCCTGAGGATGTACTTGTTGGTATGATTTGGTTTGTCTTACTCCTCACTGTTCAATATTGGTTCAAACACATCTTACACCTATGAGTCAGTATATTTTATATTTGTCATTTTCATGTTGCTGCCCCAGAAGTTTTTATTTTATCTATACAGGAACAATCCTCTTGGAGTTGTTGTGGCTTTAACTTTTATTACAACAATGTAGTATTAAGGCACAGACGGAGGTACAGAGCAATGAGCTGCAGAAAGACTCGCCTCGGGAGGAGCCTGATCCCTGCGGTTATAGCGGCTCTAAACAAAAGGCCAGAGTGGGAACTCTTGACTCTTGTCTAACTCTGTCTGTTGTACTATTTGTTTTGTGTATGTATGTTCTTTGGTGGGACTTGTCTGTTTTGCTGTGAAAAAGAATCTCACCATGGGGACAATAAAGTCTAAAGTCTAAAGTGTAAGATCAAATTCTATCCAAGAGATGGCAATGAAAATCAGGCTCCAGAACCCCTAGGGACAAAGTTCAGAGACTGGACAAGTTCTTGTAGGTTACAGTTCCAGAGAGACATGTTAATTCATTGAGGAGCAAAGAAAGGTCTCTTAAACCATTACTGCATTATTAGGACATTGGCAGTTCTGTTACTGAACTTGTAATACGGTTTGGAAAAAAGGTACCTTATGGCTTTCTGTTTCTTTTGAATTAGTTTCAGAGTATTTAAGCATTTTAGTTGGAGATGCAATCGATTGCCTACCCTCATAGTTGTCTCTCTTGAAGTCTATGATGGAGGCTCAGGTTAGCTTTCGTTCCTGGTAAACGCCGATCTGAACCCAGGCCTGAGTGAACCGATTTAAATTCCAATCAGTCTTGTCAAAGTGGGAAGTGATCCTGCGGTCATGCTGCAGGTCTTAGTGGCAATATATTAAGAACCAGAGTGGATCAGAGGGGACTTGTTGTGAGCCCTTATCATTTGGTGCATCAAACAGTGCAGAGTATAAAAAAGTGTTCTGTGAGGCAAAAACCGCAGGAAACTTTAGCTTAGTTTTTATGAAATCCGGTCCCCTTTCAGTTCTCCCAAATTCCTCATCAACCATTTACCAAAACGTTTTTTGGTTCAACTCACACTTGAGGCTTTCTTAAGTTCGGTTCTGAAACCAATCGATGACATCCGGCTATGCTCACTTCTGGGACGCTGCAGAGTTTGGACCGCAAACTACGATGGAAAAGTACTTCAATGGAGCTGAACATGTTACATATTTTTGTTAAAATGACAAATGTAAATCCACATGCAGCTTCTGTGTTGACTGAAAAGGATGATGCATAGACAGATAAATCAAGGGAAATTAGTTACAACAATTTTACAATCTCAAACCAAAGACTTGCTCTGAATATCCCAATCAAAGGAATGCAGTTTCAGAGACTTCTAAATTTGATGTCAGAGGTCTACAGCAGCTCATCAGGATGTCTTTGAAACTATAAATGCCTAAAAATGTCTTTTTAAGTTCACCTTCAGCTGACAAGAATCATGCACAAAGCAGAAGAGCCCACTCGTCTCTGTTCTCTTCGTAGACATTATTACACTCTGTGGAGGAAATCCTGCTGAAATCTCCCAGCAGAAAAGACAAATGTGATGAAAGTTAAGGCGAGGAGAAGAGCTGGGTGTATAGATATCTATGGATTCCTGGAAAACTGTCTGAGCCCAGACTCATAAATGCAAAACCTCATCAAAACTAGTGACAGGGCTGTATGTCTTGTATTTTTTGTATATTTATATATGTTTGTATGACTGTGTGTGTGCATTATTTACCGGTTTGTCTATGTGCCTGTTTCTCTGTTAGCATGTTTTCTATCAATCAGTCCAGTTTGCCTCCTCTCCAGGTATTTCATCAACACATGTGACTCAGTGTCTGACAGCAACTATCTATCATACATCTGTTCTGACTGGCTTTTGTATTTTCATCTGTCTCTTTGAGTAATTCACCGGATGCATGTTCTCCTTTTTTTTTTTTTTAACAAGCGAGTCAGATGCCTGCTGTGTCTTCGGCTGAACTCCATGGATTTCCAATGTAACACATTATTCTGCTAATGCAGAGGAAGAACTCCAGCAACGTGTCTGCTGTTGCAGAAATACAGCAACCTGCATCAAACTTAGGACATTTGAAAATGTTCACACTTTGCACACAGTGTACTATTTGTGAGTTATACCAGTATAAGAAACAATCTCAATTATGATGGATAAATTATTTTAATAACGTTATAATGTACAATATCAAAGGGAGCTGTTCACTAAGGGACAATGTTGTTTTGGTTTGAGAGACTGCTACTAAAGTGTGACATCTACAGGACATCTGCTCAGAAAGTCACACATTATATGTCAAATTTCCTTGATTGAACGCTTCCTCTTTCTTCTATGAAGTACATGTAGAGGTGTGCATGTTCTGTCAGTCACGAGTCAGACCTGAAGATTAGATTTAAAGCAAAATCAGCCTTTTTTTTCACAGTCACGTCAGCTACAAACATGTGTGGAAATAGCCGGACAATGTAAGAGAGTTCCATTATAGTGTTGAACCAGTGGAGAGTTCAACACATGGAACCTGGTTAAAATGATATATTCAATTACTCTCCTGCTCAGGAATCTCACATGCTTTTACTAAGTTATTCTGACATTCTACAAGAAAAACACCTTTTGTTACTTCAACTGAGCTTTTCTTGCCATACATTTCCATACATAAAACTTGATGAACTTTTCTTCAACCCAAAACGCTAGCGGCAGTAGGAAGGAAACTATATTCAGAAACTCTCTACTGAGAGATATTCTACAGAAAACACGTCAACTGGTTTCAATTTGATGAGAACTTAATCTTACACACTGGACTTGGAATGTACATTGTTTTAGGATATTTCTAACAGAGCTGAGGATCTAACAAAATAAGTTACTGTTGAACTTGCAACTTGAACGCACCCTGACAGTCCTGACAGCTCATTTCAAGTCCTCTTCCTCAGCACTCAATCTCTGCAGCTCCTGGCCTGAATCCAGCATCAATTCTCTGTCCCGGCTCATACTCCCACATTGAGGTCTTGCACTCTCGCACATCTCCACTCCTCAGATCGAAGTTTCACATCAGACCTCTTCTTTACTCACAAAACCTCTACAGTGTTGAGTCTTCACTCCCACAGGTTTCTCCTCCAGTCCCAATTTCATCTTGAGACCTAACCCTAACCTCTGGCCCTCCACTTAAAGCACTCTGTAGGGACTCTTCTCTGGAGTCTACACTGCTAACTCTCTGTTTTTATTTCCCCCAGTCTGAAGCACAAAACAATCTTTTCCATTGACCCTTGTCATGGGGGGTCAACCACAGAGAAGATGGTACAAGGAGTGCTTTTTTTTTTATCTGTCCCTGAACTGTGAAACTGTTTTTTTTTTTTGTTCTATAAAGTTTAACAAAACTGCAGCTATCGCTCCAGACCCTGAAGATCCCAAGTGCTTTTATGCTGTGAATTATATGTTTCTGAGTTTTCCATTTATGTAGTAGTCACAAAGAGTGCACTCAGTCAAGTTCAGATTTGAGGTGTGTAGATGCATGTGGGTAAGGATCAGGGGGGTTATGGAAGTCTTTGTGTCCTGTGTGTTTGCATGACAGGTATTATAGGTTTGATTGGTGTAGCCAGATTGGTCTTGTTTTAAGTTGAAGCATCTGCAGAATATTTCCACATCGGTTGTGTTACACTAAAAGTATTCATGGATCACATGTGCCAATCCCCGTTTTACTATCTCAACAAACATCTTGTGTACAAGCGAGTGAGTGTTCCCCAAAGTCTGTTCCCCCCTCACATAATGTGGCTCGTGCATTTTGCTTAGAAACCTGTAAAGACTAACTTGACCCCCACTTAAACTGTCTGTGGAACCATTTTGTCAATAGGCTAAAACAAATCCATCCTCTGCTAAAGCGATTAAACCACACCAAAAATATAGACGATGCTGAGATGTCAAGTTTTGTGGCTGAAATTTCAGAAGTCCCTTTTTCAGTATTTATCTTTTGTGCATACACATGACATGGTTAATGCAAAGAATGCAATTCATCACATCAGTTAACGTGACTACATTTAAGAAAGCCAGTAAATCGAATGTTTCATTTTTCCCTCCTTTTTTGCTCTCGCCTTTTTAAGGACAACTAAATGAAGAAGATTTTACCAGTATGACACATAGTCCCTCCTGTCGCAGAGACAAGGTTAACTGAAGGTGGTTTAGATTCGCCAGGACATAAGAAATGATACCAGATGGGCTCTGCGGACTGTAAGGTTCATTGTTAGGGCGTTGCAAAGCTTCTGTTTTGCTGTGATGGACGGGTGTGTCAGGAAGCCTGAGGGAGGACTGTGTCTGTACTTTACAGATTGAGTTCTAGAGAAGCAACACACTGAAGACAGAATTGGGCTAGCTATTGTGTGTTTTTTACAAGACCACAGGTATTATTCACTTGCACTGGACTAATTTCAGTTTAGCTAATTAGTTTCTTCGACAGGGGTCATGCACAACACAACTCTATGGACAGAATTAACACATGTGGTTCATGGGCAGGAGGATCTAAAAAAACACGCTTCAGTCCTTCTTTCATCTTAGTTAGTTTGTCAAACAATGAATCAATTACAGGCAAATTATGAAGCTACTCCATGGGTGTCTATGGCTTGCAGTTTGTGGCACATTGTTGGAAGGCGCATTGGGAACAATGATCAGCCTCTAATCCAGATATCATCCCCAACATAATGGTCAAACAGAGCGGTTGAACCAGGCACTGTAGACCGGCCGACACTGCCTAGTTTCTCAGAGTCCCGGCTCTTAAACAAAAAAACTTTCCTTGATGGAATATGCACACAAGTACTTACCTTACGCCTCCGCCATGTGTCTTTCTCCTTTTCATTGGGTTATTGGCCACCAGCTGCCTCGCTTTCCAGATTTGGAGTAGGGAGTTAGTGTCCCCTCAGCCCTGGCTTTGGTTTGTTGATGTTATCGCAGGCTGGTCGGATCCTTCAGAAATAGTCAGCAGGTGCAATAATCTACAATATATCTTTTCATGTAGACTCCAGTTCCCCGGGTTCATGGGTCCATTTTCTATATCCAAAGTTATTAAACCTGCCACTGTGAAACTGAAACTCCCGAGAACCAGGTCAGTGCACCCCACCCTAAAATCAAGTCAAAGAGGGTCCTCTGGTCCCTGTTTCCAGACCACCTTAGTGGGGGCCGGTCGCAACCTCCTGGCAGTTCGGCTTCGGGGCTACCCCTGTGTCTCCCCCATCTGTGATTACCTGATGTAGCTTACCTGTATAGTTGTCTCCAATCCCCTAGAGTACTGTATATATTCACTGGGTTCCTCTCCTTCTGTTCCACTTCGTCTTGAACCTCTGTGTCGGCGTTCCAGCCTTACTTCCCTTGTGTTTTTAGTAGTCTTTTTTATCTTCCCTTTATATTTGACTTATAGCAGTTTGCCTCTCTTATTTGGATACCTTTGGATATGCCTGACTTTGGTTTCTGTGTTTCAATGGTCCAGTGTGTAAATATTGTGTTCTATGATGCTGGAATTTGTTGGAGGATGATGGAGCAAACAATGGAAAATATTGACACATTGTTGCACAACTCAATAGTACTTACTGCACATGCATTTAATGACTTCTGTAATAGTCAAGAGCATTGGTTTTGAAAACACAATTTGCTTTTCATTTTTAAAGCCAACCGGGATATTTCACACCACTTGCTAAATAGTTCTTGGATATTGAAGTCAACATGGTTTAAAAGTCAGAGAATGAAACAAAACTTGCAGTATCGCAAAGATTTCCGTCCCAGTGGAGAAGACAGAAACTAACCTAACTAAATTGAACCCCTACTCATGAAAGACATGTAGTTATTCCACATATAACATAGAGAACATGTGAGGGATTCCTTGGGGAAATAAGGCCCTCAAGCCTGAAATTAAATCCACATTGGATGCGGACCTCTTTGTTGGTTAAACATTTTAGATTTCAGCCCAGGGAGAAATAAAAGGGTGCAATGATGGCTCTATAAGAGAGAGTACAGGCAAAGGTTCTGCTAACATATCAGATATAAACAGAGGATAAAGGAGGATAAAGGAGGAGGCAAAGCACACATAATCTTATCAAATCATATATCTGACCTATACCTTCTCAATCAGGATTTTAAGTTTCCCTTTATCCAATAAATACCAATAGCAATGTCTTATAAGAGTCATTTTATCGTCCAGTCAATTAGAGGCTAAACTATTTTCCGCCCATATGCTACGCTCAAGGGAAAAGGTATTAAAGGAGGAGATGTGATTATCATTTAGATATGAAGATAATGGTATACATTTCACTTCCCTGGGAGGCATTCGAGTGTGCACACTAGATAAATACCAAAAATGAAAGTAAACATTGTGTAAATAAACTCCTTTACCTTCACACCTTGATTTTTTGGCAGTTTTCAGAATTGTGTTTGAAAGCAAGAGACCACTCATAATACGGGAAAATGGTGAACCACTAGTTATCTTACTTCATGTCCATGACACTCAAAAACACATTTGTCAGTCTATTTCTTTTGCATCAGTCCAATAGTGTTGATAATCCCATCCCAGCTCTCATCCTCAGATCTCTTTCATTTCCTGGTGCCCTGATGGGTTCTCTTTCCATCCCTGTTCTCTTTTACCACCCCCTCCTCCCCCCCCTCCTCCCTGACACAAAGCTGAAAAAAAAAAAAATCTTTTGGTGAAGATATTCAATATTGTATAAATTATTGCACAATTCATTCTGTTAGTTCTGCAATGGCAACTATTGCAATTCAAAAGCACAGCCTTTGCTATTCAGAAACCCTCCCACTCCATCCTATCACTGTAATTACATTACTATACAACCACACTCTGTCCTTTTTATACAAAAGCGTAAAACTTAGCCTCTTCTTTTCTATACATCTTTACATACTCACATGTTCTTTGTCGAATAGACCCCAAAAACATTTTTCCATGTGAATTGTACATTATTGTCCTTGGTGATATGAATTGCAGAGCTGTCAAACGAAAGCTTCCAGCATTCATCTCAAGCTGTCATGTCACTGATAGAAATCGTAGCTGAAAATTACAAAGCACCAAAACCTTCTCAGCTACACAGAATAGTTCTCTCCATTCCTGCGTTGTACGAGTACAATAAGGGTGGTGCTGTGCACAGATCGATGTGATGTCAATAAGAATGGGCTTGAAATATGTGTGGAATCTGCTTCTTAGGTTTTAAAAGGAA
>NC_083614.1:30191613-30219113 GCF_963584025.1 Labrus mixtus | reverse complement strand
ATGTGGGCGTGCATGGGTCAGTGTTTGCTTACCAGTTTCCCATCGCTTTTGTTTCTATAAACCACAAACTTTGCTTGGGCAGTGGGGCCACTTTCAGGCCTCATTTTGTGCATACTTTGCGAATGGGGGGTTAGGGAACTAGCTGGTCCCACATTCAGGTGAAAAAAACTCCTGATAACAGAGCAGTGTAGAAATGCCAAAACCCCAGTTTATTTTTCCATATCAAGACCGCCATTGAAAACGCAAAACCCAGAGGAGCACTGAGCAGAGCAAACAGAGGTCAAACCCCTGAGAAAACGTCTGCAAATAAGAAATCTAAACCGCGGTGCAAACCACAAAGGGGGATGTTGGAGGCGGGGGTAACAAGCTCCTTTATTTTGTATGTGCATTCAGCTGAACCATGGCTGAACAACAAGCCCAAAGCAAAAACAAAATTCCTTTCAAGTTCAAAGTGGATGTCAGGAGATCTCCCATGGCAGTCTTTCAGTCAAATTCAGCTCAACGGCTGATTATTTAGCCTGTGAGTAAAAAGCAGCACAAACACAAATCAATCTGGATTCTGAGATCCAACAAAGCTAAACGATCAGCTGTAAATGAAAGAGGTCGCAAACAGAATCACTCATGGATGAACTGCACTGATGCACTCAGCTTTGGAAAAGCTCAGCAATGAAATGTGAATAAAAAAAGAGTACCAGTTTCAAAAAGTCTCTTTAGATACATATGTAAAAACACTTGTTTTAATTTATGGGTATTCATGTAATGATGAAAAGTTAACTAAAACAAGTTGATACGTTTTCCTTTGAATCAGAGCTAACCCTACCTTTTTTTTTTTTACATTGGAGATATGTGATTAAGCCTTGTGTTTATTGGTCGGCGGGTGTTTAGATCATAGTATAACTCTCAGAGAAAAGCTGAAGCCATATTTTTGGCCCTTGTCAGAAAAAAGGAGTCTTTAAAATGGGGACCTTTTTTGATTCGCTGAAATGAGTCGCTGTCTCCCCGAGTTCTAAGCCTTGGAAACTGTTAATCCATCACAGGGTTTGGCTCCCCGGCACCCTCTGCTCCGACCTTGGGCCATAAACAGCATTACTGATGTGTTACAGATGCAGAGACTGAATAATTACACGGAGGAGTTGAGGAGATTTGACGCACCACCACGACAGCCTGGATGTTGCCAGCTTTGGATGGGGGATAATACCGAGTGTCATTTGAATCTAGATACGCCGACAAATCTGATTCTGTGTGGGGTTAAGTCACCGTGTGGGTGGTGGGTATGATGAGTCTGGAGAAAGAACCAAAGACGGTTTAGAGTCTGTACAAAATCCTCCGACAAAGAAGCACACTGATCCAACGTGTTGTGTGGCCTATAAAAAAGCTTTGTTGAAAGATCCTATAATGTGTAGTGTTCCTTAACCGGAGGCCATTTGAACTGCAACTAACCCGAGGTCGAGGATGATTATTTATTTTTTTCACTTGCTTAATACTTTACTGGAAAATTATAATTCTGATCACATAATGATAGCAGAGTCATTACTTATAACTGTGCAGCGCAAGAAAGTTTTTGGATTACCTGTAGAAACAGTGTCTGTGTAGTAGGTTGAAAACGCTACATATAAAGTTTTTATTTAAACAGACACCCCCCCTAATTTTTTGTAATATTTTATGAGCTATTCTAATTGTAATGACAGATTTCACATGGTAATATTCAGTTTACCCAGGAGATGGCGCTATTATGCCACTGTGGATTCCCTAGAGAGACTTTATCATTTAGTCCTGCACATGCGCAGTTCAGACAATAAACGAGCTGGCATGAGCAAGACACTAAAAGTTTGTCCTCTTATTATTCCACACGTAATATGAATCTTTATATCTTAACTTTAAGCTGTTTATGTATCCAATGAACATGCGGTTTAATTTCGCTGTCATGTTGTAACATGAGCTACAGTTTTATGTTCGTAAGATCAGTTTGTAGCTGTTTGTCATGACATGTAGCATGTTGCTAAGTTTAGCCTCGCGAGCCGAGCGAGATGAAAGTAGTTTCGTCAGTGTCAGTAACTCAAGTGAATGTAAAGCAAACGTTCCGAACAAGAGGAATATATGTTTTGTTAAAAGTATTAGCTTCTATAGCTTGTTAGTAAAAGTAATGGTGATAACGATATGATTTTACGTTCTGTTTCACATGACATGATTCACATGATTGTTGAACGCTACTGTGACGCAGCGGCGCCATTTTCCTGCACAATGGTTGTGTATAGAGACGCGGGAAAGTGTGACGTTTGTAATTTCATGTTTATGAAGCTGTATGTGTAAAAGCTTCGTTAACTGTGAGACTAGGAGCAGAAGTCTAAGTAAATGTGTGTAATGTTATTTTATTTTGATTTCTTTGTATTGTGAATTGTATATCTGTCTACATGTATTTAATTTAAAACTATTTTGAAGTATGTGAATGTATATTATGTTAAACAGTATTTTATTTTAAATTGTATTGCCAAAGAGTTTACTTTATTATTTGATGAAATGTGTTGGTTAATGGAAAAGTTAATGTGTCAGACAATAAACGAGCTGGCATGAGCAAGACGCTAAAAGTTTGTCCTCTTATCATTCCACAGATTTATTTTAGGCTACGCAGTGCGTTCCTAGCCTGTGTAACTTTTGCTTCCGGTCCAGATTTCCCCTAGGTCTGGTGCCGGTAACATCTGCACATTAAGTCCGCAATCATATTCAACCCTCACGACGGGGCCCTAAGTCTCTAACTCGACTCTTCTCCTTTTGTCACCTTTGCCTCTGTGCACTTCCTGTCTGATCGGACTTAAAGCTGTTCGTTTGCACTTACTCACATTGTTTACTTTGATGGACGTCGCTTCGTATTAAAAGCGTCTGCTAAGTGAAGTGTAGAATTGTGTAAAATTGTCGCATATTGTCCAATGAACAACTGAGAGCTTGTTGTTGGTGTGAGTTAACTTCTGAAGACACTATTACTTTTTTAAATTAAAAACTTAATTTAGTCTAGAGTATCACTTTTGATTAAATTTTTCCAGCTAGTTTGCCAATAGCCAATAAAATGTTAAACTGTTGACGTTCCACAACATCAAACATAGGGGGTCTGGATGTACTCCTCTAGTGATGTGGAAGCTTGTTAGCCTAGCTTGCTAATTCCCACTAGACATTACACTCCATATACTCTTTTCTCCAGTAAACCCTTTGCATCTCCAGGCTGTTTGATTTGAATCATGTTCTGTTAGTAATGATGTGACACAGAGAATTATGGTATCATTTATTGTTTTTGTTTATCAATAGATAAAGTACATAAGTCAAATACAGACGATTTAAAATACTAACTTGTCCCTGATATTAGGAAATAATTAAAGACTGTTTTCAGGACAAAATATAGACTGCATCTTCACATGCTACAATAAAAACATTAGGCTTTTATTTTGAATTATCTCTACATAAACAAAGTTAATCCAAACATGATAACATTTCAGAGAAAGGTTGAGACAATCTGTACTTTTTTGTCTGCGATAACTGAAGTAATCAGGCTCTGCCAAATGAAGGAACTTAACAAAACATGTTGCGCAAGTGAACTTCAGCTAGAGTTGTAATCAAAGGTGTAATCAAGGCTTCAGTTTCTTTGAAGTGGCTGGTTCATTCCCTATTCTTTTTATTGGCAGCACAACAGGTGTGTGTCTGAGTGTGTGCTCTTCAGCAAGGAAACATTCAATTTCTGCATTTCTGCATATACATATTGATGTGACCTTCTTCTCCTTGAACAGAGTGAAGGTGCACTTTGTATTATAGCAGCAGCTCAATCTCTCTGATGGTGAAATTAAACTGTGTTCTCCAGTTCCACCTGGGCCACTCTGCTTCTACAGCTGTGCCTCGTGTCTGAACAAGTGAACCAAACAAACTCACCCAGACTTTATTATTATTTATGGTTGTCCTCTGTCATCTCCTCCAGTAATGCCACGGCTTTGCAAACATCAGAAGAGACAGGAATAAACAAACATTTGAAATTGAATTAATATTTAGAAACTCAGGATTGTACTTATTACAAGCAGAAGAAAGCACAGAATTTACTTCATTGAACTTACTGATTCATTGTGGAGTTTGACATCAAAACCCATGTTAGAAAATGTTAATTTAATTTGTCGGAAATTCTGCAGAGAGAATTTTATATTCATTTAAAAAGTTTTTAACTTATACCAATTTGTGACCCAATTTTACCCAAATCTGACTTCAAAGTGCCTCTATGATTACATATGCTGATTTCTGGCTGACTGGGTTTCCAGTGATTTTTTACCTTGCAGTGATCAAAGTGATCCTGTATGTCTCAAAGTGTTATGCATACTGGGGAGTGTAATCCCAAGACACATGGTGAACCTCTTAATCTTAAATCACTGAGTCAAATGTAATTTATGCTGACCCCTTTTTAAAACGTTTGAA
This sequence comes from Labrus mixtus, assembly GCF_963584025.1. Classification (NCBI taxonomy): domain Eukaryota; kingdom Metazoa; phylum Chordata; class Actinopteri; order Labriformes; family Labridae; genus Labrus; species Labrus mixtus. Next base: position 30,214,670 of record NC_083614.1, on the reverse strand, counting down.
ATGAAAGCCGCAACAGCATAAGTAGTCTGGTACAATAATAACTACAATGTTACTTTATCAAAGGGGTTGTTTGCTTTCAATAACTGGTTCACTTTTGTATCGCCCTCTGGTCCATAAATGAACATTATAGGGACTCTACAAGGCAGCTGCTTTTACTATGTAGCCTGGAAACCTGTTTTATTTACTCAGTCAGATGTCCAGCAAACCTGAATAAGGTTGGGCCAATCAACCATTTATCCAGTTTTATAATGGTAGTTGAGCTTTGTAATTTTACAAACAATATTTATTTGCTGCTGAATCATCCCATGCCAAACATCCCTGCATGATGTTTACTAAGGAGACTGTTAAAGTGGATGACTGAATGACATACCTCGCCAGCAGACTAGTATATTTTTCTTGCCCTCATTGGTTGTATGTAACACTCCTTTGTTTGGTTGGTTCTTGAGTTACTTTTCTTACAAACCTTTTCTGTTCATATAAACGGACATTATTTAGCAAGCCTGATTTAAGCCCAGAACACCTATAACTAAAAACACAAAGTAACCGTTGGATGACAAATGCTAAGGCCGGGAATATACTGTGTGAATGTAAAGATGTCATTGTACATCTCTCACTGTACAATTAATCATTAACCATGCACAACCAATCATGACTGATGTGCTCACTCTGCATGATCCGATAATTAGACAAGAGCTGAGTACTCACACTGTACGATTTAAATCATGACAGATCATTCACAATTGTCAGTAAGCTTTCCCTTTGAAAACTCCCACAGACAGAGGAATATAGTCGCATATATATTTATTTCAGTTGTATTTACACCATCAAAAGCACTCTCTCTCTCTCACACACACACACTCAGCGTCACCAACAAACAACAACTAACTAAGCAGCTAAGGCGACGTTTACAATAAAACAAGCCTCTGAAAATGGAATCATTTTCATTTGCGTTTTAAAGAAGTTCTGCATTTAGAGGTCAACGTTTTGTGCACACAGATGTGCATGACTTAAAAAGATGTAGTTTATATACCAGACCTGTAGTTGGCGGTGGGACTTTGTAATAAAACACCACACCATCCATACGTCTACAGAGCGGTGAGGTGTAAACATACAACAATGGCTAACACACAGATCTTTGTGTGGGGGGGATAATAAGGTGGGGTTGCAACACCGATACTAAACTACAAAGCCAGTACATTTCTAGTAAATGTCGACTGACTCATGCCAGTCAACATTTTCACATGTTGTCCATCTACTCGAGCATGGCTATTGACTGGAAGTGTAATGCACATGTGCAAAAAGTCAGAGTTTACAGCGGAACTTTGAGTACATGACTAAGGAGACTGGGCTGTTTTCCGAAGTTTGGACTCAGGAACCAGTTTTCAAAACTTTGCGTTTCCGGCCCCCACAATGCCGTTATTTCTTAAACGAAGAGCTGAAACGCAACAAGAGGTTACTGTTTTCGACTGATATTCTTGCTGTTTAAACCAATTTTCCCAGGCAGCAGGAGGTCTGCAGACATCACCTTCCAACTTGTCTCTCGTTCATGTATTTAGTGACAGGAGGGGGGATACAAGACACGTCATCAATAAGGCATGCTTGTCATTGCCATGTTGACGTCAATGGCTTCCAGTTAACAGAGGCGCTTGCAAGTGTTGTCTGTGCCTTAAAATGGTTCTTGGTCTATCTACTTCTCTAGTCTGTCACTTACTGTATGGAAAGAAATGACACAGCAACCATGAGGAAGCATTCATAAATGCCCCAGGTGCCGAATAAAAAAGGTAGATTTTCATCTGCAAATCGTTTTTCAAATCTCTCTAAATCCCAAATAAACAACCAACAGCAGCTTACACACACACACACACACACACACACACACACACACACACACAGTATGTAGCGGCAACACATCAATTCCATCAACCTGGAGGTTACAGAGGTGAGACTGATGTCCTGCTGACATCATGTGAGATGAACCAAAGCAGTGAACAGCCTAAGCAATGAACTCTGCTTGCATGCAGAGTATCAATAAAACATGAGGTGTAACAGGCTCTTTGTCCACCCAGATTGATTTATTTATGGAGCTTCTTTTGCATAATGCTGCCGAAGATGTAATCAGCAGAGCAGCAAAGCCCAATGATCTATGTGTGTACTCTTATCTGATCACTGGAGGGGTGAACGTTGGGCGGCAGGGACGTAGATGTAGCCATGTTCCTAATTAATAGTCTACAGTGTGTAGATGCTGCAGCCATTCCTTTCAACCTCAGCCCTGAAAGCCTTCTTCCTCACACTCATCTGCCATGGAGGAAGATAAGAGGCTCTGGTGATGTTGAAAAATGTTCAAGAGAACTTAATTTATTATCAAACCTTGAAGCCCCAAGGTGGCTTTGCTGCGATATTTGATATGTATCTAGAGGAAGATTAAATCCTCTTGTGGGGGCATGTAGTGAGGAGACTGTGGGCCGAGGAAGAGGGTAATCTTAAAATCCCCCCCTCCTCATATCAAGAGTACTCTCCAGGACATATTGATACATATCCAAAATATGAAGACGTAAAAAAAAAGCAGAGTCTAAGACACTTATTGTGGCACATGAAACATTTTAAATACTTTACATTCTATCACTTCAAAATAGAAAAAAAAAGTTTTAATTTGTCACAGTTTGTACGAAACAGGGAAGTGGACCCAAGTGCAGCCAACAAAAGATGTTTTTAACCAAAACCACAAAAAGGTTAATCAACAAAGTACGTAAAAAGTGACCAGCTGGTAAGGAATGAAAAGCTCAGGGACACTGACTAGTGGTTGGACACAGGTGTGACAAACAAGACAGGTGAACGTGGTGAGGGCAATCAAAGTGGAGGGAAACAACAGGAAGTAGAACTCAACATGAAACACTGGGGACAAGAACTACAAAATAAAAGTAGGAATTTTTACACATGGGGAGTGAGAACCACAAGGATACTGACATAATAACTGAAATAAATAAAATACAAAATGACAAAAGGGGTTCATCAAAACTCACAAATCAAAGACAAATAGACTTTTAAAAAGTCACTACTGTAAACCAAGCAAACCTTAATTAGCTTTCTAGCTAATGTGATTAGACATACAATGTATGTGATGATGATTGATTGATCTCTTTTTGTGGGTTTCGTAGTGATGGAGGAAGTTGAATGTTGCCCTGTCACAGAGTGTTGTTCCCTTCCTCTCACTCTTCCTCCCCCTTTCATTCTCACCCTCCCTCTTCCTCTTCCTCTCTCTGCAGCCTCTTCCATTGTTGTTGTAAAAAAAAAGGTGCTCACTTTTGGTCTTTTCATAGTGCTTACTTCCTGATTGAAGTGATAACAATTAACCATTGAGGTGTTTGGCCAGGTGGCACATATATTGGCCAATTAGCTCAGTAGTGTCATTTTGAATGGCAGTGTTTTGAAATGGTAAACGTGTGACTTTATGTCAGATTGTTGTGTCTTATGCAGAGAACCGTGTTCAGTGCATTTAAAAAGTGCCATTTTGAATTGCAAAATATGTGTAAAGCAGAAAATGTGTTTAGACTTTTGGAGACTTGAGAAGAGGTTTTGCTCTCTGTGTGTCAGTTTAAATAACCGTGCTATGCATGTCATTTAAGTGTGTTAGCAATTGGAAAAAAACGGTATTAAAGGAGTCCACTTGATTCATACCCTGGTTTTATAATAACTTGAGACTTTGCTAAATGTGTGTTCACCATGATTACATCATGATGCAGATTTGTTAAACGTTTTGAGATTCTGCCACCAAAAGGACAAGCAAACAATTTTGAAAAGCTTTTTTTGGGAGGCCAGAGTCACACAAAGCAATAAGCGTTTGCAGCTCAGTTTCATGCAAGTTGCTTGATAGAGTTGATAACATTTTCAAGTCGCGCAATTTAGGCAAATTGGCAGGAATTGTGTTGCATTATTTTTACAATTTGCATCTTTCCATGGACTCTGTATGTAAACTTTGCTTTCGGTGTGAACACATCTCTACACGTATGGTATGAACACACGACCCAAGACAACTGAACTGTCTGTACTATATGGTTGAATATTTTTTGTGATATGCATTTAATCCTGACAACTTTATTATTGGGAGACCATCAGAGGTTAAATGAATAAGGAAGCTATCATGGTAGGAGAAAATCCAAAAAGGATCAAATTTAGATTCATGAAGCATTTTGTAGATGATGATAGTAGGTAGGGGTAGAGGTGGTAGAGGAAGAGTGAGAGGTAGGGGTAGAGCTGGTAGAGGAAGAGTGAGAGGTAGGGGTAGAGCTGGTAGAGGAAGAGTGAGAGGTAGGGGTAGAGCTGGTAGAGGAAGAGTGTGAGGTAGGGGTAGAGCTGGTAGAGGAAGAGTGAGGGGTAGAGCTGGTAGAGGAAGAGTGTGAGGTAGGGGTAGAGGTGGTAGAGGAAGAGTGAGAGGTAGGGGTAGAGCTGGTAGAGGAGTTCATGGCCAAAGAAGAAAACAACTTTCAAATGAAATCAGAGCGACCTTAGTTGATCATGTCATCATGGGCTGACAATGCGAGAGGCTGGACAGAGAGTGCAGCCCAACTTGAGCCGTTTTACTGTACTGGTATATGTAGCACTGACTTGTTTGGTGTAAAATAAATATATACAAATATATATATATATATGCAAATATTTCTGTGCATGTGAACAATCTGAAGAATTTTCTACAATTCGAACTATTTTAGTATTATGGCAAAGCATACTAAAGATGAGAGTGCTTTTCATTATGCCCAACAGTGTGTGGTTGGTTAGACAAAAATCTGTTAATATGAATGAAGTGTGTGCCATTTGGTGCAAACGTTTGATTTTGATAATGCTATATGTAGTTTTGGTTGCAGTGCTTCATTTTGCAGGATATATGAGGTATTTTGCAGTTTGGGTGTGTGGTTTTGTGAATTGTGTTAAGTATTTTGATAAAACCAGCCTAGTTTGCAAAATCGTGTTTTAGCAATTGGAAAAAACTGTAATATTGCTCAAGATTCAGTTTTTTATCATTTGCTACTTATAGTCCGACATGAGTATTGAACTTTTAAAGCTTCCATTGCCATTCAAGATACATTTCCCAGAACACTTATGATGGATACAAAGTGACAACAGGAGGCTGTGAGATCATTTCTAATCAGGTGGGGTGGCTGTGCTGTGTCTACTTATAGCCCTGCAATCTCATCAGATCACTAATCAGAGAGAAGGCCGCTGGTAATTATCCGTCCCACCCCCAGAATGCAACAGGAAACAGAAAACACTTTCCACCCACCTCTTCTCTTACAGCTGATGTTCGGTCCGCCTGAAAAAGCATTAATCAGCTCCCTTCATTCAGGTGAGAACCTTTTTTATTCACAACACTTAAAGACAAACCTCGAGTGAGCAGTGAGTTAAATTCAATTATCTTTCCAGTGAGCCGGAGAATGCTTTAGCCCACGCGTTACATTAGAGACATGCAAGAAACCCTAATGGTATTTAGCTAATTTTGAATCATGTAAGCATGTAGTGATTCTGTTACAAAATGATTATTCAAAGATGGGAGCCGTGTTGGAGGAAGCTCTGAGGGATTGAAAAAATAATCTGCATGTAGATTGAAAGGCTGCTGTTGGTGAAGCTGAACCCCCATGGATTGTCCTGAGATGAACTTTGAACATTTAAATGACTGCATATGGGGGAATGAAAGAGAGCAATGACATGCATTGAATACTCAGAGGTCCCCCCTTTTTAAACTTCAAAGAACTAATCCTAAAGCCTCTCTTCATTTCAAGAAGACAGGGATTAATTTGTAGATGGATTATCAGATGAAACGTCCCAGGGAGTCCGAGAGCAGCAGGCTCAGATTCCCCTCCGTTATTAACTTCCAGCCCACTTCTTTTACTTCTCTGCCACCCAAGTACATTCTTCAGTGTCAAAAACAAGAGAAATGGCCAATAAGTGCTACGTAGTTCTTTCTCCATAATTCCCTAACCCCCCTAACAGGTCACTATCTACGTTCTTTGTCTAAGATTGAATTATTAAAGTCGTGAAAAAGTAGGCAGTCTTTTGCACTTATTATTTGCTGACCATGAAGCTACTGATAAGCGAGATTTTGGTATTTTTAATTAAATAGCAGAATATTTTCTATATAGCGCACATTTGCCCTGAGGATGGTTTTAAATAAAATACTTTTTCCCCTTTCAATTAGCCAAAATGACACCGTCTGCATAGCCATGATATAGTCTAGTTTCCGTGCCTGGCCTCCAGGCTGGTCTCTCTTAAAGGCTTTATATGCGATTTTTTGATCCAGCAGATGTCGCCCTTGAGCACCAGCATGAAACGAAAACAACTTGCGGTGCATTGTTGTGTTAGCATGCTAATGCTAGCGATCTTTATTATGCTCGTATCTTCACACTGCATGTAAATTTACCTGAAATGAGTGTGATCTAGAAACACAGTTAAGCAGTGAGTACAGTATGTTATTCTTCTTTTCTCTAGTCCCTCAATTAAACAACTTTTATACCTGAGGGGAGGAGTCAGCCGGCCGTCCTGGCGATGTAAACAAAGTGAAGATAGGACTCTGAAAACTCTGAAAACATCACAGACAGTGGGACTCGGGTGTTACACCCATTGTAGACAGTCATGACTCACAGAGTTATTTTCAGAGGATATACTTGATTTATATTATATTTAAGTGTGAAAAATCACATATAAAGTCTTTAAAGGGGCCACGCTGACCGGCCTCACCTGTGTCTAATTTACTTCCTATTGAAAATTTCCTCATTCAACCCCACTTCAATATCCCTTTAAACTACTTCTACTGCATAAATACAATACCCTGAGATCTTCAAAGCCCAGATCCTGTATACACTGTGATGAGGACCACATTAGCAGCTCCAGTTCATAATTACCGAAGGAGATGAGAATAAGACAAATAAACTGAAAGTAGAAGGCAGGAGGACTTTGGTAATCAACCTCTCAACAGGTTTCCTCTCTGAGTCTTCACATCATTACAACATATTGACACGCCAGCTACAAGATTACTTTTGATGCCTCCACATATAAAAAAAACTGTCTTCAGGCATTAGTTTCTATTTGGCAAGTTTCCTTAGATAGTAATTGAAAACATCTTAGCTGCATTGAAAGGGAACGTGGGCTATTAAAGGTTAACTTATACTTCATGTTCTTTCATTTTTCAGCTTAATAGCTGTTCTTCATGTTATTTTACAACATGTTCTTTTTTGTTACTAGCTTACATGGTCTTTAACATTTCTAGTCAACATTTTCTACACACTAAATACACACTAGAGAGCGACACAGAGATGCTTCCACTTTTACTGATTAGACCTGACTCAGTGATTTTCTGTTATTTTCCAAGGCTTTACTTACTGTGCACCTTAATACAGATGGACGAGTGGAAAAAGTACAAGTACAGTATTAAACTCACTATAAAATGTCAAGTCTGGCTCCATTTCTAGTGTCAGTGGTGTTTTCGAGTTGGTCTATTGGTTGGATTTTGGAGTGAATATCATCAACATAAAATATTCCCTTGACATTTGCATCTCCTGGATCATGTTTCAGTTTCAGTCATTTAGTCAGCTGCTCTTATCTCTACACTTCAGACAGAAGCATATTAGTACCCGTCAATAGTGTAATGTAGTGCAAAAAAGAACCCTTCCCCCGAAAAGTTTAGCAGGAACAACAATCTGGGATGTAAATTTATGTAAATTTAATTTGCTCTGGAAGGGAAAGTGCTGCTGTGTTTCAGCTTCATTTAACAGGGAAACAAAAGACCTTAGCCTTTCTCAAAACATGTTATTTTCCACCACTTTTTCTGCTACAATAATTACCCTTTTTTCCTTTTAACAGAAATTGAACTTCCAAGGAATTCATGAAAATTGACTTAAAAGCATTCGGGGAAAATTATAGGTGAGCCGGACATGAATTTAGTCTGATTGCAAAATTGACAGAAACTCATTGTAGTGGATGTGTATTTTGTCAACATCCTGATTTAAAGGTAAGTAGACATTGTAAAGATAATCTGACTGGTAATGATAGTTTTTATTGACATCATGAGCAGTCCCAGCAGCTAGAATGGGTTTGATTGATGCACATTAAAGCTGCACATCGTTTAAATCTGATCAATGACTGAGACTCCACAAACATACAGAGATAAAGAGGGTAAAGTGAAGGAGCCGGTGTTTCTGTTAAAGGAGGGTTTCCAATGTTTGTTTTTCTATAACCTTTGAACCACTACAGAATAAGGCTTAACGTCCTACACAGAGGTTTGAATATTTCAGCAGCTTTCATCAACTGCAAATATCAAAAGCAGCTGACATAGGATATACATGTTTTCAATAAAATGTTCTAAAATGTCAAGTGTGCTTAAGCTGATCGGGGTCTTCTGTGCAAGTAAAGGCCCTGATTCACTGAGCAGACGGCAAAAAACACATTTTTGCGACAAAGGCCAACCGTGGCATCGCCTCATGACGCCTTTTGTCTTGGCCAAAAAGTTGTACTTGAACACACCGCAAAGACTACAGCTGACGGCCAAGAGAGAGGAAATGACTTTCCATGCCAGCAGGGGGCAGTAGTCTGTAATCGTCATTTCAAAAAAGGGGAAACCAGAAGAGGATATACGGTATAAACCGCTTTCACGATGCGAGAAGATCATTTTGACACCGCTGTCGCCCCCCAATCGTAATACACGTTCTTCTAATCGAGAATAATGTCTGATAAAAAGTTGAAGTCGTTTACCTGCTTTTTTGTCACTTCTGCTTTTCTTCTTGTACATTGAGTCGCTTAGCTGAACACCAACCGCGCCGACACCAACCGACGCCGATTCAACATGTCGAATCAGCAGAAAGAAGGCAGACGGGGGCCGACGGGTAGCGACGGAGCTGGTGTGTCAGGGCCTTAAGATCATTTTGGAGGAGTGTGCGATTTTGGCCCTTTCTCACTATCAGTGTAGTGAAAAAGAGGTTGTTTCATGTTTTGCTTTAGGAAAGATAAGGCAGGCAATTTAGATTGGACACATTTTTTCCTTACGTGTTGAAATAATCTTTACAACCCGACATAATGTCATATAATATATGAATGTTCTCAGAAGAAAAGGTAAAAAAATCCTGTGCCTTCTGGAGATCTGTTATACGCCTACTCAATCATGTCATAAAGACTGACTGTACCATGTGCACACTCTCCTTGTGCACTCACTCTCCATGAGCGGGAAACGACCATAATCGAAAACAATGGATCCATTCGCATAAGAAGGGCAAAGAAGGGATTTTGATGCAGTAAACCATGACAAAGATGTGCTGTGCTTCTCTCCTCAGCTCTCTCTCAAACCTCTGGTCCCGCACCAGAAGCGAGGAGGTCGTGCATTGAAAAGCTTGCTTAGTCTTCATTGTTTCTGCAACCCCAGCACAACAATTAGTCAACCTCTCCACCTTCAGGGTGCATAAAACAATAATGTTCTTTTAGCTGTATTTATAATAGTCACGTAAGAAGTCATTGCTCTGGTGATTTAGCTTCACATGTCCTGTCACTCAAACTGTCTCATTCTCAGGCTGCAGTGTCTTCTGCCTTCACACGTCTTAGTCTGTCTTTGTTTCGCTCTCTTCATTATCATGCACAGTGCACAATCGTGGCTCCCGTTAACTGCCCAGGAAATATTAGACGCTTTATTTGCACCACAGGGATTTTCTGAGAAAGAGCTACCAGGCAGCACGTGTTCAGAAGTGCAAATGTAAATGCTTCCATCAACCGTGTAAATACTGTGCGGGGTTATTCTGCTAAAGAGTATCAAAGGAGACATTTGTTTATATGAAAATGATCCGCAATGTTACGTAAGCGAGGAAAAAAAACATCTTGGCAGATGGCGCGATACGAGGGAAACAAAGAACAAATACCTAAATTCAGCACTAATGAGGTGAAGTCATTGATAATGAAACCTTACTGTGGAAGGAAAACAAACTTTCAGTTTTAATCCTAAAAAAGAAAAAGTATTGCAGCGACAGTTAAGTATATCCAATATAAATATTTGTTTGCAGCTCGTTCTCATTTCATCATTTCTCCTCAGCGTCTCTACAATTCCTTCCATTCCCCGCTCTGATTATCTTTTAGTCAACCCGTCAAGCAAACACAGATTAGTGCTCCAGCAGAAACACGATCAGCGTCTGAAGGAGGTGACAGTCAAGGTCTGTGCTGCTTTGAGCTTTGAGCTGTTGGAAACTATACTTTGAAAGTTTGGGTGACGGCTGCTCACCGCAGGCGGCACAGGAAGAATTAAAGTTTTTAAAATATGTCAGCCTCATTGTTAAGCTTTTATTTTTTCTCAGGATATAGAGGCAAATCACAGCGAGTAACATCGACGCTGTCTGACTGACAGACAAAGACAAAGCGTAGAAGTAGAAGAAGAAGAAGTTTTAGGGTTGACTTTATTTTTGTGTAAATACATACAGTATGATGTTCACTTATCAGGAATGGATTTCAGTTGATTCTGGGAAAGTGCTTTGGCTGACGGGTAGAAATCAAACCTCAGTCTTCACTTTAAAGCACATCTTATGGCTCTGACATCTCGACACCCGGAAGGTTGACGTCCTTGTAGAAAAAGTATTTTTAAATAAATTAACATGAGGTCCAAAAATCTAGTTAAACTGCAACAAAGTTGTGTTTTGATCATCGCGTCTATTTCCTTTTTAATAAATTAATTTAAACATTTCAATATGGCAGGTAAACATTGTTATAAGCACACAAATAACCATTTACATTTTGTGATATTAACATCCTCAAGATGACAGCAGAAAGGCGGCAAAAGAAAGTCATAAAGTGTTCTGTTTTTGGACTTCACATTCTGCTGAGGGACTCCGAGTGTCTCTGAAAGCACCGAGCTCCTGATAAATCACCTCGTTCTGTCCTGTCAGGTTGGTGGGAGTTCAGGGTCTAATGCTAAATAAAAAACTCCTTTTGGTTTTCTCTGGGAGCGCTCTGAGAGTCCGCCTGGCTGCTGAAGGGCATCTCATGGCCGTCTTCAGGCTGAGCCGCTTTGACATCCTGGTTCCTGTACGTCTCCTTCTTGCTGCACATGAATCTGGCCAGAATCGCCAGCGCCGACACACTGATGAAGATCACGACGGCAATCACCCCTAAAAAGCAAAAATGTACCGAGTTAGTTTTGATTTAAAGTACAAACCATAACACAAGTTACCAGATTATTACTTTTATGGAAGTTTAGAAAATGTTCACAGGAAAAATGTCCTTATGCTCATGCCTACAGAGCTGCATTAATGAAAATGTTGATACCACCTGATGTCTGAAAGGAACCTTGTGGAGTGGGTCTCTGTTTGGGTTGCACATGCACACGTTTGAGTCAGGTTTGAGTCGTTCAGTTTCTATGCTCCCTATATCTGGAACAAACTCCCAGAAAACTGCAGGTCTGCTGAAACTCTCAGCTCTTTTAAATCAAGGTTGAAGACTCACCTGTTCACAGCTGCCTTTCATTAAACAGCTTTAATAAGATTTAAAACTTTAACTCTGCACTGTAACTTTTAACTCTTTTCATATTTTTACTTTATTTATTTCAATTAATTTCATTTGAATTATTTTTATTTGAACATATTTTCAGATTTAATAATTTCAGTGATTTTTAAATGTTCTATTTTAATGTTTCTTTTCTTTCCTCTGTCATGATGCTTTTTGATGTCTTGTGTGAAACACTTTGAATCGCCTTGTTGTTGAAATGTGCGACATAAAAAGAACTTGCCTTGCCTCATACACCTTCCTATTGCTATCACACCGTTTCAGGAGATCTACACGGGCAGTAAGAAACAGTAATGTGCCAAAAATGAATTATAAAAGGATTTCAAACTTTCTGTTCAAATGAAGAAGAAAAAACATCCAACTTGGTTTGACCCATAGACTGGTTTGACAGTCTGAGTGACGTCACCAAGGTCTTTCTGAAGAGGACTTTTGAAGCTCAACAATGGCAGTCGGTATTTTAAAAAAAATCTTTATCTGCCTCACATTTGGTCAGTCTAGAACAGTGGTTCTCAAACTCTTTAGACTGCGTACCACCTCCGAAAATATTTGGCTCTCCAAGTACCACCATTATGGCAGACGTTAAAATACACTGTAGACCTATTTCTACACACATTTCACGCAGGAGGCAAATATATTCATAAAACATACATTATTTATTATTGACTGCTGGCAGCCACACTGTAGGACTACTAAGGGCGAGCGCTAGAACTGGCACTTAAACTCCACACAACTCTGACTTTTGCCCAAATCAAAAAAAGTGCAGAACAATAAAAATGACAACTTTATACCAACAACCTGTTTGGAAATATTTAGTCTCCAGTGTTTCCCACACAAACAGGATACCTGGGCCCAAGTATATTTCCGGCCTGTTCTTATTTAATTTTTCATTTATTCAAGATGTCTATCTGATACATGCATAAAGAAAACAATGTAACCAGATTATTATCTTTATGAAAGTATAGAAAATGTTCACTGGAACAATCTCCTTATTGGTATGCCCAGAGCTGCATTCATGAAAATGTTGAGACCACCTCATGTCTGTATAAAGGCCCCTGGTGGAGTGGGTCTCTGTTTCGGTTGCAAAGAGATACAACATGTTGAACAGTCGGTGATCTCAGACACGCCCACATGTATGCAAACGGATGCATAACTCATAAAATGTAATATAAGATGAGTTATAAAAAAAAAACTTTGCAGATCAAACTGTTAGTTTTCTTGCTACCAGGTTGTAAACATGATTTCTACTGTAAAAACCTAATGGAGATGTCCTTGGCTTCTGCAGTCCACTAAAGTGGATACTTGAGTCACAGTGTTTTGCACTTCCACATTGGCTTCAACAATTGTTTCTGCTTGATTTGACCTCAAGTTTGAAGTGAAATCAGACTATATAACGTAACTTTTTGTTTTGTTCTACAAGAAAACTTTGCAGTGCACTCTTTAGGTACGCAGCTGGAGAGACAAATACTGCCTGACTGAGCTGAACTCAGAGCTGAAGTTGCTTTAAAGTAGAAATGAAAGTCTTTATTCCTGTCGGCAGCTCCATTTTTGTGCATTTTGTGATTTCTCACAAAAGATTCTCATCATTAAGAGCCAGACCTTGTACTTCCCCTCCCTGTCTTCTCAGTCTCAAGATCAAGATGTGTTTTTCCTCGCTTTCTCCCTGCTCAAAATCTGAAACTCTGACACAACTCTTGCTTCTTCTATTTACAGTGTCAAATTACTGACACTCGCGCGACTGGAAATATTCCAGTGTTTGGATATTTAAATGAATAGTTTCCCCCGGGGCTAAGATGGATTGCATTACCTCCAATTAGAGCAGAGTCACTCCTGATGGCGTTGACTAAAGGTTGACCTGGATCCACTGAACCAGGCTGATCTGTGAAATGTGAGAAAGACAGAAAACATAACAAAAAGCAGAGAATCCAGAAAAGAGGCAAAGATTTTTTACAAGGAAAAAAGTCAGGGATGCACCTCAAAGATGAAAGGTGGGCAGGAAAGAAAAGAACGCGTTATAGAAGAGGGATAAGGTAACGATGTGTAGCCTACAGGAGGAGATGAGAGTCCACGTGTAGAAGAATCAGTCAGAGAAGAAAGAGCTTGTTAAAGGATTCAGCACAGACTCTTGTTGTCTGACTAATCTCATCTGCCTATGTGCCATCACTCTGTCTGCCCACTGAGGGGGGGGGGGGGGTTAATGACACAATAAAAAGTTTAATGAACTGTCCTGAGAATAATATTAGAGAAAAAACAGGATGGGCCAGATTAAAGCCATCAAATATAATCAAAAGTTGTTGCTCAAAAGAGAAAAAATACAATGAATTTGATTTGGACCGAGTAATCAAATCTTGTTTTTTACCAAGAGAAAAACCTCCATTTGTGATACAAGGTGAAAAACAAAACAAATTACACCAAAAATCATCACCATGTGTACAGTTTATCCCACCAGTGTTATTTTACATAATTTTGTTACTATACTGTCCCCATGTTTTTCTTTGTCCTGTTTGCTCATTTACTTATTTTGTCCCTCTTTCTAATTCATTCATTTTATTTACTGACCCTTTTCCTTTTGTTTTGTTTTGTTTGTTTGTTTGTTTGTTTGCTTTTGTCTAAATCTGTATCATACCACAGTTCCCCTCTTGTTTGTATCTGTTTTTTTATTGTGTGAGTGTGTGTATGCACATTTTGGTGAATAACTTACAGTCACAGAGTGACTGTGAGGGTTAGATTCAGACCTGGGGCGGTCGAGGGGCTGTAGCCTCTGCGCATGGATTTTAGCGCCCCCTCTGGACAAAGTATGCAGTCCCATTTAGAGCACTGGTAATCTGAATTGGGTAATCTTCCGTGGGTTTGAATCTGACCTCAGCCCTTTGCTGCATGTCATCCCCTGACTCTCTACTCCAAATATTTCCCGTCTCTCTTAAACTGCCCTATCAAATAACGGCAGAAGGACCAAAAATATAACGTAAAACAATCTTGTCTGGATCAAATTGATTATAGTTTTCAAACCGGATTACCTGATCCTGTGTAGCCAAAAAGTGGATTTTTAGATAAACTAAACCTTTTTGAACAACCAGGCCCAGGGACTTTTGTTACATTTGTAAATGGAGGGGCAGTTACCTACATATATATATATATATATATATAATATAGTATAGTATAGTATAGTATAGTATAGTATAGTATAAAAGGGCAGGGTGTGACGGTTGTACCTGTTAAGGAGTGTGTGGTTTCCGCTGTGTAAGGATTAGCAGGAGAAGAGGAACCACAGCTCGACTGCACCAAGGGTCCAGTGACAATAACATGGGTGTCAGGGTGCAGCAGAGCAGCTTTTAGAGGAGTGATGGAGTTAAAGCGAACACCTGACAGACAGCCTGTGAACCCAAGAGAGGCCATCTCTGCCAGCTCGGAATCCAGCTCGTCAGACTCTGAACACAGGCGGAGAGACACGGAGAGAAGAGAGACTGAGTGAGAAGACAAATTGTTATCAGCAAGTTCCAATTACAGACTTGAAATGCAGCTGCGATAAACATTATCTTGATGAGACCCATGGTCACAATGATAAGTGGTATCTATCTACATCTTTATCATGTTAATACCCTCTTTGATGTTACTAAAACCTTCTGGGACAGATTTTTTACCATTCCATTTGCCCAATAAAACTGATAGCAGTCAATATTAAACAGCCATCAAAGAGGTAGCTGAAAAGCTTGGTAAAGGTTAGAGAAAGTTTATTTCATGTTTAATGTTTGAGATAGAAACTGTTTGAGGCATCCAGCATCAAAGTCAAACACGTTAAATTCTGTGCCGTTGCTGTTTGTCATGCTACAGCACATAAAAGGTCGCACTAGTTCCTGCTTCTGCACTTGGTTGGCAGTGGTCATAAATCATATCATGCAGAGTCAACCAATATGAACATTATTTATATAATTATGTATAGGACGACTGGTTCCAGAGTTATTCTCAAAAAGGTATTTTTGCTGTCTGCCACTGTAAATCTTTGCATAATGAGATCAGCACCCCCTCTTTCTCAGTGGGAGTTCAGACCAAGAACTGGGTTAAAACAAAATGCCGGGGGCTGTGTTGGTGGGTGCTTGTCGTTGCAGATACTAGTGTGACAAAATCTTAAGCCAATCAAACTGCCAAAACACTGCTTAAAACAGGAAAGTCATCAAGGAAAGTCTCTCTATTAATTGGCATTGCATCAATGCGCAGGCCTAATTGAAGAAAAATAAGTAGGAAAGAGATTTATTTTGTAGCGCGAAATACAACAAAGGAGGCAATTTGTTGCACCGCTGATGAAATGGAAGCAACTTTTGATCATGAAATTGTTTTTGTGGCAGTTTTAATTAACATCTGATAAGCAAAGGGTCTGAGGGGGCATTAGAAGAGGCCACAATGTGAGTTACGCAGTTAGATATGGGAGTGGTGGGTGAAAAAAAAAACCCCACTGCTTTTCCAGGATATTTTAACTTTGTGTACAAGTGCAGGTTAAATCAGAAAGGGTTTTAAGAGGAAAGGTCAAAAAGGTGATCAAACCATAAGGGTTTATCCTCTGCTGACCGTCAGTATCCTCAGAAAGGTTGAAAAGGTTTTGGTTAAATACTTAATCATGTTGGATAAGTTGCACCTGATGTGAGGCTCATGCAAAGAAAAACTGCTGCTTGATTTGTGACACTTTGAAAGATTAGCGTTTTACTTTCTAAACATTTTTTTAAACATCTGTTTGACTGCTGCAGACACCACATCTAAAAGGTAAAACCTAGTGTGTGAACAAAGGAGCGACTATGCTCCTTAAGAAAGTCACACACTCGCAACACTATTAATAACAGCAGGTGCTAAATAAAATCTTCAGAGACTGAGAAGGTCTGTGTGAACTTCAATTATTCCTGCAGGACAGTTTGATCACACAGCACATCATTACCTGCCGACTAAATTTAGGGGAGAAACAACTTTTCAAACAAATGAAGGGGTTACTGAGGATTGGCCTGTCTGGACAGCGCAGTTTATCATCTGTATTTATTTAATCAGACCTTGATAAGTTTTCATTTGAATGTGATTATTTAAGCAGGGAGAAACAATTTGACTTAAATTATAATATTTAAAAACACATGATATGGTAATAACCTTTGAATGGCCTCAAGGATAAACGATTGACATGGGAGAAACTTTTTATTACAGTAAAAACTGTAATATAAGATTGTCCAAAGCTGCACATTATGCTATAATTTGAAAGCTTGTTTTCCTGTATGGGTAACATGCAGGCAGAGGAATTTTTCTCTGAGGTTTTTTTAATTAAAAAATAACCGGCTTGACCAAGTATTCATGTACGTTTGTTTACTCGCTATATTAAGTCAAACATGGCGCCTTTGTGTTAAAGGGATATTAAAGAAAAAAGTGCCTAAAAATTAAAAGTTTTAAAAACAAGAAAACACAATCAAGCAGGTGAGATGCTTGAATGTGGCGTATAAATACAGAATACGGGAAGATAGTACTGTGTTACATAAATAAATCACAAGTATTAATGTTAATATATTCTACCCTCTGGTGATGGTGTGAGCTGTGGATGATTACTGTCCACCTCTCTGTGTCTCACTATCACACCCTCACTCTAGCTTCATTATCACTTTCTCTCTCTCTCTGGGTATGTCAGTCCCTCCAGTCTTTCCTGGTCCATTAGTTAGGGTGATGGATGACAGCGTTGGCTGGGAGTTACAATATATGAACTATCTTACTGCTTCTCTGATACCGATATGACTGCTGGAGCCCTGAGGCTCAGTATAGAGAAGGCTGGGTCACGTACTAACATGACCATTGTCAACAACTAGCATCACCTTTCCTCTGTCATGATGCTTTTGATGTCTTGTGTGAAGCACTTTGAATTGCCTTGTTGTTGAAATGTGCTATAGAGATAAACTTGCCTTGCCTTGCAATTATCAGCCTAGATGTATAGCTGGTGATTACACAAGAACGATGACTGAGAGAATGTTTTAGGTTTTAAACAGACTGTCAAACAGATTCTGAAAAACAATAGAGAATAGCATCATCCACATAAGATTAGATATTACAGTCTTTATAGAAGAGACAATATTAGATAGAAATTGTTAATAAGATAAGGGCCCAGTACTGAGCCTTGTGGGACACCTTTAAAAACTCTGACGGTATATGTCTAGTTTTGACACACTTAAGTCTTTCAGTAATGTTAAACCATAAACAAGCAGTGGACTCAAACTACTTAAAGAGTATCTGACTGAAATAGTTAAGACTGTTAAATTAATATCTCTTGCTCTTGGAAACTGGGTTTTGTTGGAGTTTAAGACTGATTGTATTATCGACATTAAGATGGATTTTTTATGAAACAATATTATCGATGCAAATTATGAATAAAATATAAGACAGGGCCTAGAACTGATCCTTGTGGAACACCTCTTTTTATTGGTAAAACTAGGATGATGGGATATTAGTAGTAGTTTTGACACAGTGATGTTTTTTTTTTTAGAAAGCTTTTTCTAAATAAAGTACAAGCACTGAAATCTAGTCCAATAACACATAATCTGAATGAGACTGTATTGAAAGGTTTTAACAAGTCACTGAATAAGAAGCACCGTTCTTCTTCTTGTCCTCACTTAAAACAATATTATTTATAACTAATGTAACGGGCAGTCATAGTACAATGCAAAGGTCTGAAACCAGACAGGTGAGGGCTCAAAGTCTAATATTTTAATATTCTAATATTGTTAATTTTTCCAAAATTTGTCTGAGACGATGCTATCTAAAAGTAAATATTTATTTTGCCAGAGGAATGACAGTTGTACAATTTTGGAATAAAGTCATCATCCTTTTAGAGAAGCCAGAGAGGACAGATTAGTCCTGCAGAGGACGACTGAAGTGAAAATGAAATGTTCTGATCTGCACTGTCTGACTTCCTGGTTAAGTTTGACCCCACCCACAGCAGCTCAGACTTATTGGTTGTTATGCTGAATCGCAGGGTGCTGACTCCAATCTTCTAAGTAATTTGTTCTTTTCAATCTCTCCTCATTACCATACAAAGTGAAAGACCTTTTCTAAAGTTATTACCATTACATCTGTCTGAAGGCCCGCTCTACTATACAGACATAAAGAATGTATTACTCACTGCATCCATAACACAGATAAAAGTTCACAATGGTAGACTTTATTTTCTGAACTTCTGCATTTCTGAAAAAACAAAACCATTTGCACGATGCTTTACCCTGCCATATGCCTCACAAAATGCCACCTAAAAGCACTTTAAGTGGGTGGCACCACCTTTATTGAGGTTCCTTCTATTTTGCATCTTCACAATAAAGTGCTGTTTGTGACTGTTTGAATATGAATGCAGTGTGTCTGTCTTTTAAAAGCCCAACAGCTGTTCAGGCTGCAGTTTCCCTTCAGACTTCCCAACCTTAAGAGAAAACAGCAGAAAGCTCCAGAGTAGCGTTTTGTCACATGAAGCCAAACATCTCAGTGCTGTTATGCTAATGAGAGTGTCTAAGTGCTGTTGTGTGCGCTAAGAGAGCCCCCACTTACCCTGCACTCTGCCCAGAATCAGCGTTTTGATGCTGTTGAGTTCCACATCAGATGTCAAATTGAACTCTTCTCTAGGATTCTGGTCGATCTGAAAGATAACATCATGTAACATCTGTAAAGGTGAAAACTTAGCAGGTTGGAAACAAAACTGGGCAAAAATGTGAAAAACAGCATTCAACAAATGGCTGCAGAGATTCAAGCAAAAAGGAAGGTTAAAAAATCCAACTTCTTTTAGGATCTTTAAAATTAAACTGGAATAATTCCCAAAACAGGAAACCAGTTAACCTGTGACATACAGTATATTGCAGTTGCTGAGCAGAGGAGTGTAAGTGGAGCAGGTTTTGAGGTGGACAATCCTTCAGAGAGAGAGAGACACTCTTTGTAATGAAACACAGAGGGCTTGATGTATGGCTTGCAAACACAGAGATTTGAGCTTTAGCGAGTCATTTATCAATAAGACATCTGCTAATGTTGATCACCTCGAGACCAAAGTGGAGCCTCAAAAACAAAGGGGATTAAAAAAAATAGGAAACTTTAGTCTCCTCGCTTTCTTTGACCTGAGCGGTTTCTAACTGATTGAATGCCCAAGGCAAGACTTACCTGGCATGCCTGAGGGGATTTATCCCTTTTCGTCTTCTGTTGTCATATACTAGTTTGACGATTATTGCTGGCTGATGATCTTTATTATATTAATTATTAAAACTGGTGGCTGATGTGTCCTGTGGCTCTCGTCCACAGCAACACATGGACTAGGATTTTCTTTGACAACAATTAACAGCAGTACATCAAAATTGCCTGTAGTGTCACCAATCTTTTCTGTGTATCAGCTCAGATCATTCTTACTTTCACTTAAGGCTGCAGATAATTTTAATAGATTTTAACGCTCGGTTGTAGTTGAACCATGTTTGGGACGTACATGTGCACACACACCAACTGTCCCATTTAACAGGTTCAAGCACATTTATTTGTACATGGAGGTAGATTTATTTATTTTTTTTTGCAGCCAGCAAGATGATGACGTCAATTATGACACACAATTACAAAAGGGACGTAACACGAGACAGCACATAAGGGAAAAATAAAACTATGATGTAACAAGGGCGTAAAAGAGAGAGGAATATAAATCATTAAAAATCGATAAAAAAATGACTCAAATAAAGAAAAATCCTGAATAAATCCAGGGTAAATGCAAGTGTAGGACTAATATGTATGTGCAAATATATCAGCATGTTCAGCTTAGTGATAGCAGCAGAAAGGAAGTTATTTTTGTATTGCTTTGTTCAACACCTTGGGACTAAAAACCTTTGTTAGAGGAAGGAAGATGAAAATCTCTGTGCAAAGGGAATCATCGTTTAAAATAGATAGTTATCCGCTGTAACTGTCCAGTAGGGGCGGCTGTGGCTCAGTTGCTAGAGGGTGTCGTCTCTCAATCCGAAGGTCTGGGGTTTGATTTTGAACCCCGGACCTTCAGCTCCTGCAGCTACATGTCCAACGTGTCCTTTGGGCAAGACACTTAGATGCTCCCACTGCTTTTCCGTCGAGGTATAAATGATATAAGTTACTTCTGATGGTCACTTTGTACAGCAGCCTCTGCCATCAATGTACTGTAGGTGTGACCTGCGGTATGAAAGCGCTTTGAGTGGTCAGAACACTAGAAAGGCGCTATACAAGCTCATGCCCATTTAACATTTAACATCTACTATACACGGACACTGGGTAGAGCTTTGACCCACCAATCAGCTGACTGGACCTTTTCACCTCATGGTGTGAGGAATTCTTGTCTTTTTAAAGATGTGTGCCCAAACCATGACACCAAAGAAAAAAGCCAAGATTGATTTAATAAAGCACGATAAAACAGCCTTATCCAAGCTGGTATCATATTATGATACCACTGAAAGGAACATAAGTAAGCTGGGTTTTTACATCACAGTATACTTGATTTTTTGCTAGTCCTGGCGTGACCTTCAAGGTATCAAAATAAGCAAAGCCAGCGAGTAGCATCGCTGCACAGTCTTATTCTCAGGTGTTTGCAGTGATTGTAGTTGATTTATTTTACGACTCAAAGCACAGTTTGGATGTCAGTATGTCTTTTTAATGGCGCGCCTGGCACCTTAAAGTTAAAAAAATAAGATTAACCCCGACTCTTTTGTTCACATACAGTAGTATACATTTTCAAACCAATCCCTGTGTGTCACACTGTGGATTGTTACTCGTGTGTTTACCTGAACAGAGACAGTGTCTGCCAGTCTCCTGATGGTCACTGAGTGAAGACGTCCATCGGCCAAGTTTGTGACTCTGCTCCCCAGCACCTCAACATCTCTGCTGCTTTGCAAATTGTACCTCAGTTCCAGCTCGTCTGTGCAAGACACAAAGAGAGCGATAGAGTCATACTCTGTAATGCAAGCACATACAAAGTGCATTCAAAAGTGATCTTTCTTTTGGAAAGCTTGTTAAGAGCAGTAGCAATTCCACAAGTTCTAGGTTTTTCACCAAAGCCCCCCCAGAAAGCCAATGTCCATTACA
The DNA here is from genome assembly GCF_963584025.1 of Labrus mixtus. Taxonomy (NCBI): domain Eukaryota; kingdom Metazoa; phylum Chordata; class Actinopteri; order Labriformes; family Labridae; genus Labrus; species Labrus mixtus. The sequence goes on along the minus strand of NC_083614.1, from coordinate 30,193,085 downwards.
TTGCAGTTTTGTGTTTAGATAAAATCCACCAGATTAAGGGAGAGCACAGCTTTATTTGTCTCTGAAGCAATTTGACTATTAAGCCGTTTTCACATATGCACCCCTGAAAATATCCAGACAGTTGTTTGCTGTGGAAAAAATACTAGGGGGGCTGGCAGGAGAAACTACAGGTGAAGTCCAGGTGAAACGTGTGGCTGTTTGGGTTCACACATACAGCTCCTCCTGGAAATATCAGGAGTTTTTCAGGAGTTTCCAGCAAGTGTGAAAGCTCTAATAGACGGATGTGAGTAAAGGAAAATAATGTGCCGTGAAAATCAAGATAACTTAATGATTTTTTTTTTTTTTTTTTTTTTTTACGATGCTGCTGATGCAAAAATGGCAAAAGACTCATTTTACAAAAGTCTTTGATAATAAATTAAGCATATAATCAATTTTCCAAACATGTGCACAGTTTTTGCTCTGAGAGGACATGATAACTTTGCTGACTGTTGCTTAGTGCTGTGCTCATGATGGATTGATGTTGCGTCTTTGTAGATAATATAACAGAGAGTTTCTGGAAACCAGCTGCTGAATTAAGAAGCTACCAACCACTGAACACTGCAAGGATTAATACTTTATCCCTCTGAATAACTCAGAATGTTATAAATTAATTTTCAATTCTATTATTCGTAATAAGTTTCACTGTACTGAGATAATTCGACCCCCCTGAGATCTCTGCAGGCTGTATAGATGAGCACTAATGATAGGAAATAATCCTAATAATCCACACTCATAATGCCCTTTCTAACTTTTCTAATAACAGTCACAGTGTTACTTTCTTTCAGAAACAGACTGATAGGGAATAGTTACTCTTTCATAAGAACACATCTTGATAATTCAAACAGTCTCACAGAGGGCAAAAGGTGTTTCAAGCTGTCGTGTCATAACGTTTCTGAGTGCAGCAGCGAAAAGAAGAGAAACCTGAGAAAAGCCTATTTCTCAGAAAAGCCTTTTTCTCAAGCATCAGACCTCTCTCAGGGATTAAATTAGAAACGTCAGGAAGAGTGCAGGCACCTGATGACAGTTTGATCAACTATTCAACACACTGTCATCTCTCAGCTTTTCTCTCAGCCATTAAAAAAAGCTGAAAGTCACTTCAAACAGCTGAATTAGTAAAACTTTTATTCATGACACAGACTTAGAAAGCACATTCACCCCCCGTGGGTCGAAGGTTACCAAGGTGTGTTTTCACAAAAGCTTTCAGTCGCCTGTGTTTAGCCAGCATAATGAAGTTACAGCAATGGATAATTGTAAATCCGATTATGCTTTGCAGGAATCCTGGCAATGCTCCCTGCCAGCTGGAGCAACGCGGAGCTCTACAGTGATGCGAGTGATGGAAATTTGAGGACAATAAATAATCACAATGGCAAGAACAAAGGAGGAAAACAGAATTATCATTTTATAGTAACTTCACAGACTGTTTTCTCTGAACC
>NC_083614.1:30149113-30186613 GCF_963584025.1 Labrus mixtus | reverse complement strand
ACACAGTCTGCAGAAATAACCTGTTGGTATCTATAATATCAAAAGGACGTCGTTATATGGACTTCATGATCATGGTTGAAATACAGGTCTCATTTTTACATTAATTTTTGCACAACATTCCAGTCAATCAATCAATCAATCAATTTTTATTTGTATAGTGTCAACTCATAAGAAGTGTTATCTCGAGACACTTTACAAAAAGCCGGTAAAAGACCTTACTTATTGCTATATTACAAAGTCTGATTCTATTTTTTTTTTTTTTACTTACAGCAGCAAAGCTAACAATAGTGAGACACTGGATTTTTAAAACTTAGACAAACACAGATGGATAATGAGAAAAATGAAGAAATTGCCAAACATGAATCACAAAGAGACTTTCTGCACTGGATCCTCTTCAAGCTTCACCATTGCAATCAATGCCGCACTCCTAATGTGATGTGTTCCTGTGAGTCCTGTGTGTCTGACTAATGCTGTCTTTTTTTAACCTGCAAACAGATCTTTATTTGGAGGCTCTCTGAATAGGATGCAGGTTCCGGGCTGGAAAAATAAAATGCAATAAAAAGCAGGAATAAATTCTTCTGTGCAAATGAAATCGTCATAAAACTAATATTTGCTGATACCATGTGGGAGGAATACTGTAACCTCCAAGATGGAATATATAATGAAGAAGAACTTTTTAAATAAAACATGTCACTATAGGCCAGCTCAAGCCATTTTTGTAACCTTTGCAGGATTAGGATTTTATATTATAAACATTTCACAGCTTGATAATTATTAAAATACAGCATTAATGTTATCTTTCAAACTTACAATGCCCAATATTACTCCTCCTGTTCGTTCATTATCTCATGAATGAAGTCTGGATCAGTCGTATATCAGACATCTAACTTCTTCTTTAGACAAAGACTTATTTACATATCAAGGCTAAATTAAGCTACCGTTGCTTATTCAAGAGGAAATTAAATTTATATAGAAAGGATAAAAGACTAAAAAGAGGCTTCCTTTCATATAAGGTCCGCTCTCAGGTTTTCTCATCCCGTGAGACAAACTTTATGTCAAAGAAGATGGAATCTGTCCGGAGGCTGAAGGATATTAATATCATACACTGTACAAAACATGGACGTAGTCTCAATGGCGTCACCCATCTGTTTCTGACTAAAACATTTTGAAGCCAAATGATTGCAGTCCCAGTGTTGGAAATGCCGTCTCCACCTAACTTTCAATCAATCGAGCTACATGCTAAGGTGAAGGAGGTCAAGCAGAGGCTGGCCTTAAGCCTCCTGCAAAACATCTACAATGGGCCCATCTGTCAGTCAAATCAGCCACACCCCCAATTTTGCAAATGTATACCTAACTCTTAACCTTAATATAAACAAAACAAATGAGTCATAAATAATTAAACAATCAAGCAGGTTTTACAAGAAAAGAAATTAGCTATAAATTAAACAATTTTTTTTTCTGTAAAAGACTGTAAACACATTTATTCCTGTTTTAAAAATGGGCATTTTAACATGGGTGTTAATTGGACTTCACAGGCTTTTGGATCCAGCCTCAAGTGGTTTACTTCCAAATTTGCGTCATTTTTCAATACCCGAGGTTGCTGCTCAGCTAAAGTGTCTGATGGACCAACAACTTTGCAAATCTAACATGAAGCCACCTAATCTGTGATAAAAGCTCATGATATGAGTAGCCTGAAACGTGTGTGCGTGTGTGCGTGTGTGTGTGTGTGTGTGTGTGTGTGTGTGTGCGCGCGTGTGTGTGTGTGTATTCAAATGTTTTGCACCTTGATGACAGAAAGATCCGGTGTAGGCTGACTGGCCACAATCGCAGGAGAAACCGTTGGCTCTCTCCACACAGCGACCTTGGTTCTGGCAGAGTGAGCCGTAGCTGCTGCAGTGACCCGGGCACCCTGGTCGGACCCCTGGGGTGATCTTTGCCCTCTCCTCTAGGTCCAGAGTGACGCCGTTTAGCTGCAGCGATCGGATACATCCCAGGAAGCCTTTCTGTCTGGAAGCGGTGCCCCCTGCAAAAAAAGAGAAAGGCTTATACTCTAGTTCTGGGTCTTTCTTTTTCTCAAACAGGTTTATCAGGTATATAACAAGCCCACTGTACAATCCTCACATGTCCCCATGGTGTGACTCCTGTCTTCTGTTTTGTACATATAAACTAACCCAAAACAATATTAATGATAAGGTTGTCCAATAAATCACTAAATACAATTCCATCAGTCCCTTTAACATTCAGTCGAATCAGGATCACAGTGATGTGACCTGTCTGCAGGTTTTGTAGGTCTGTGCAGAGATACAGAGTCACTCTGTTGAACAACACCAACCCCAACTCCTGGATTCAACCAAGTTTAGTCAAAACAACCGCAAACTTTTGGATATCTGTTTGGATTTTTATATTTTGGATTTTGGATGTAGGCACTGACACGATTTTGGATGTAGGCACTGACACGCCACATGACAGATGGCTGCGAGATGCTGGGCAGAGAAGATCCTCGTAACCAGCCACCAACCACCACAGTTACTTCGGCTCTTCCTCCATGTGTGGAGGCGGATGCAGAGATTGTCTTTGCTGTACTGTGTGGATCGTACCACGTTTAAAATGATGCATCCTATATTTTTCTACTTTTGAAAACCCATGATGGTAGCAGAGTCAGGCAGGAGTAGAGATTAAAAAGTGGGGAGAGGCTAATTTTCCTCAATCTTATTAGTAGCAAATATCATGTGCGATAGAGGCTGCCTGTACCTTTAGAAATGTTAACAAAATAAACTGAAATAACCTCAAATTATTTGGGGAATAATACATTCAACATTCCCCACAAGATGTTAGTGATCACTTGGATTACCACATTTTAACAAGGCTAATATCACAAGTCTGTATGAATAATAATAAGCCTTTATAAATCAATTCAATTCAGTTCAATCAAATGGAGTAGAGAAAGCCATTCTTGCTAGAGCATTAAATGAGCAAATAAGTTAGAGTAACATAAAAAAGGGGAAAATGTTGCACAAATCCCCACAAGCTTATTAATCAACATTCAACTTCCCACAACTTTGTTTTGTCTTACATGCAGCAAATTAGGTTTGACAGCCACATGTTGCAACATCAGCACAACACGACTGTGTCTCCTCTGCGGGGCAATCCCACACCGACACCGCCTGTGATGTATCAGTGTGCTGGCTGCGTACTGGCCAACAGCGGCGTCTGAAATCCATCCTTTCTACTAAGAGGTGAGAGGAACAATCTCTTCCTCTTTCCACCTGACAATTAAGAAGATAATATACTGCAGCAAACTCATGTTGTTAACAGAGTTCAGACCCGGTTAAATTAAACTTTTCCTGGAGTTCCAAGCTGGAGACATCCTTGTTTGTCATCCAGACGTGAAGGTTGTTATTGGAGTTAAAAGGTGTTACGCTCACAGTTTGAGTCTGACGTTTTAAATGTTCAGCCTGCAGCCTCTCAGACTGTTAAATCACAAACCTCTCTCGTCTCCTTCTGCGGCACGAGCTCTCAAACACAGAGAACACACTGAAGGCGCACAGACTGAGAAACTTAATTAAGCAATCTTCAAACAACTCAATCAGGAAAAGTTTGATTAGACCGAATTAAACACGCACTGAAAACTTCTTACTAATTGATATTTAATCCAGAAAATGTTTCCAGAAGATACAGGTTTGAGACTGTCAAAAAAAGGGTCAAATCTTCAGGGTACATTTTTATGAAAGAACCATTAAACTAATGAACCTTTAGTCATAAGACTTTATCTGGTTAACATTGAGGTTAACTTTTAAACTAGCAGAGCAACATCGTGCAGGTAATAGACCCCGTCACCCGACCAACAATCAAGTCTTGTTAAAATGTAATTTACTTTAATCCATTCTGAGGGAAATGTAACTTCACACTCTGTTATCACAACAGGACCTGAAGACCAGATATAAGAGATATGGAGAGATGGCAGAGCGAGGGGGTGCTCAGGGAGTAAAATGGCACATCTGCCCAGTTTTCAAACTTGATCAATTCTGGGACTTGAACTGGCAACCATGGTCCCTAACCCCAGCTGCACCCTTGTACAGAGGTTGTAGTACTCGGAGCAGGCAGCCTGGGTTCGATATGACCTCTGGCTTCTCATTCCCTGCTCTCTCTCTTGCCCCAATTTTCCATCTCTCTCCAAAAAAGACAAAAATAAATATTTGATAAAAAATAATAATGGTTGTTGAAATGAAGAATTTACAATCTAGTGTTGTAGTCAAGACCACACTAACCGAGACCGAGACATACCTGAGACCAGAGTGCTCCGAGACCGAGACAAGACCGAAACATTCAGGGATAGAGACCGAGACCAAGACCGGGACAAGACCAAGACCATAAATAGAAATAAAAAAAATCATCTTGTGTGCAAAGGGCGTGTCACTCACTTAGACCTGAACACTTGGGAGGCTGCAGATGTAACCGGGGGGGGGGGGGGGGGGGGGGGGGGGATAAAAATGATTAAGGAATTATGAATGAATTGAAGTTATTCATCCTTTTAGAAAAAAGGCGTTTTTCTTCTCATCCCACGTAATGACGTGTTAAAATAAGCCTCTCAGTGTTGGTCTTGACCGGTCTTCATTTGAAATCCGGATTCCACCAAGTCCGAGACCGAGACATGAATGAGGAAAAATGCTTTCAATTCCGAGACCGAGTCTTGAGACCTAAACCGATTTCCAGTACTACAACACTATAACAATCTAATACCTCTGTACTGTATCTGAGCACGCATTTTCTAAAGAACAAAGCAGAAGGACATGATCAAACACAAGCAGCTTAACCGACACTTACTGATCCATTAGATAACACCGTTAAGATATACAAATAAAGATTGTTTGATTGATATTATTTTAACTACGATTATGTGTGTGTGTGTTTCAGTGTGTACAAAATGTATTCCTTCCCATAGTAATAAATGAAGCTGAACCAGAACAACTCTGTGTCATATTAATTCAGCCAACGCTAAATGACATCTTATTAATTCTGTGCATTGAAAACCGTCTCTTATTAAGTTACAAGGCAATTTTATACAATACTAATGGGACACGTAACTCATAGCAACGCATGTGTCTTTGCAGTCCAATGAATGATGTTTTCATGGATGGGAGGCTGCTAACATTTTGGATTAACAATAAAACTCCCAAAATGAAAGAGTGGAGGGACCAACATGCATATTGCGTTGCTGTAAATCTTTGTCAAACACAAACAGCCTCCCCCACAGCAGTCCATTTCATTATCCAATCACATTTCCATTCAAATATATACCAATCCCTCTGCATCACCAGTAAACACAGACCCAAACTCTGCAGCAAATATACGGAGATTGAGTCGTGGTCATTTCTTTTTTTTTTTGGCTGTTCAGAGGGGATTATTAGTTCAACACAGCCGCACAGTCAAAGCTCACCTCAATTTTTATCTGCATCTCCCCAATCTCGTCATTTATTTGTTGGTTGATTTTCTTTTCAAAAATGTTTGTTTACGAATGAGCAAATGTCCAGAATGTTTGCTGAAAGATAAAAGCTTCAAAATACAACATTGGATTTCATCCCCCTCTAACGCAGCGCTGCAGATAAGACGGGAGGTTTAACAAGAATCATGAAAGTCTGCTGGAGGAGATGAAGATAAGGGAGTTTCAACTGATAAAGTTAAGAGAAAAAAAGTTTGAACTTTGTTTAAAAGTTTATAAAAAAGAACGCCAAATCTCTCCTTTTACTATCAAATAATCAGCTTGGGTTTAAGGTTATCTCGACTTTGAAGGAAACAGCTGGCATTCGATTTTATTCTCATTGTCAACAAATCCAAAGTCATTAAATTCAGACAATGAATTGATCCCTATAACAGGTATCGACTGAACAGCCAAAGCCATCTCCATCGACTCACATCACCGCTCCACGCTCTGTTTTGACTTGAGTGAACCACAAGTTCTGACTCCTGTTATTATGAATACTGAAGAAATACTAAAGCATAATATTCACCACTGTTGGAATCATTTATGTTTCAAACATAAGCACTTATCTCATTTAAGGAAATGAAATGGGGGAGTATTTATTATTACCAACCCATAAGATTGTGAGCTGAGACGCCATCTCTGTAAAGCACTTTAAATCGTCTGGTTGTTGAAATCAGCTACATAACGGTAAATAAACACAACCCGGGCTCCTTCCTCTGTGTTTATTGGCCAGTTCGAGCCATGTCTAAAGCATACCCCTTTACTGCCAATGTGTCACATAAATCTGCTTAGTTTATGAAAGAAACCCGGGCCCAGATCAGAGCATGCTTGACCCCAAAGCCCGGTTCATTTGATCAGTGTGAACACAAACGTTCTGTACTGGTACTATAATTGGGTACCGTGCCCAGGTGGTCCACATGAAAAAGGTGGTCTTGATTGATGTGTATTCAAGTACGGTCCGCGGGAGATGCGAACACAACTGTGCCATAACAATGAAGTCGGCCGCTATGTGACGATGAATTAGACCTGGAATAAGGGGGGTCGTTATTGGCGTCTCAGAAATAAATTTAAAAAGAAACACCCACAGTTAGCAGGATGGACTCGCAACTGGTTGCCATGGTTGCGGGGGGGGGGGGGGGGGGGGGCAATCATGATGAAGTCACGGTACAAAACAATCTTGCCTTTTGTTAAAACATCATTGGAGTTTAACATTTTCTGGATAAATATGGAAAACCATTCTTAAATGAGTTTCCATGTTTCTAATTAACAAGCAAACGAGGCTCTTTGAGGATGTAAGTGACGCTTTGTGCCGATACAAAAACTGTATAATCAGTTCTGTCAGCACAAACCTTAAGGTTATTGATTGGTGATAATCATTGTTTAGTGTTCAGAAAGCCTGGAATCAGCATCTCTCGACATCAAATACTTCTGTCTCAAACACCAGCAGCTCTCGTTAACTCCGCTCACTGGTTTCTCGGCACCTCGGGCCAGTTTAGGTTTTAAAGGACTCAGAGGATGAGCCTCACCGTAATAGGACGCATGCAGCTTCCTGGTTTTCCGAGTATAAGTGTAAGTTCTGTCTTATATGAATATAATGCCATAGTTGGCAGGACTTATAGAATTCACTTGATGCAGGAGTCCACTGAGGTTTACTTTCTCTGAATGGCTGCCTACTTCAGGCCGAGCTAAAAACAATAAAACCTCTCTAATCTCCGCTTCACTTCGCTTTTTAAGTGTGTTTTTTTCCTCAGGGGTGTTGTGAGTCTGCTTTTGCACAATTGTTAAATTGGTGCATGTTTTTCTATGGTCACACTCTGAGAAAGGAAAGGAAGAGAAGAGACAGTAAATATTATCATCAGCTACTAATGAGGTAAATGTTTGAACACCAACATTCACCAAAACCTTAAACTAACCCTAAATTAAAACTTTATATACAAACAACACTTACCTTCTTGGAGATTATTCTTTGGATTAGTGAAACCCACTTGCGCCCCTCACCTATGAATAACTGGCTGTTGAGCTGCAGATGAATGTGTCCGTCAGCGGGCGCCTCCCGTATGGCGGCGGGGAACTCATCGACACGCAGCGACGCCTCCTTCACGTTCCTCTCCGCTCGCACGCTGTGCCACCGGTTGTCGTTCAGGGGGACGCCCGTCTCCAGTCGCACCCCCAGCGGTCCGTTCCCGACATCGAATGAGAAGACGACCTCTGAGGAGGCTGGAGAGGAGGGTTACGGTCAGACTAGTTGGATTAGATGACAACAAAAATAAAAGGAAGCGATTGTCGCGAGGGCTTTGTGAGACTCATCTGTGTGACTTGTTGACTGTCTCACAAGCCGAATGAGTTTGTCTTGTTCCCGCTCAAGTCTATCGCTCTGATTAACAAACTCTCCCTGACACTTTGAGATAACGTGCCCTCTGATGAGTGAGGCATTGCAAATCCCTCATGACTCCGACCCATCTTTGCACAGAGAGACATTTTAATCAATCCGTCCTCGCACTGTGAGTAGTATTGTTGACACGCTTTAAAACAGCAGCAGGCAAACATGAAGTGACTTTTATTAGCTTTGTTAACTTTTTACTAATGTTATAAAACTGTTTCTATTAATCGAATCAACGGGGGAAAGTTTACAGCCGATATATGGCAAATATGTACACCAACTGCTTTTGACATCACACAAATATTTTCTGCTACATTTGACGAAAGATGTTGAAAATCTCCTGTGAGGAATTGAGTTTGTGTTGATTTTAAAGTCTTGCCTCTTGCTGATCTTGTCCTGCGCATAGTGCTTTCTGACTAAAAATCTAAAACTGCTTTACAGTTTATTTAACAAATTTAGCACTCGTCTGACGGCAACCCTGTGACAGTGGTTGCTGGCATTAAAAATAACTATACAGTTATGGTCAGTCTTGTTAGTGATGGGCTCATTATGCCATAAAAATGCATCAATATTAATTTTAGTCTGTTTTATAACCAGTTTCAAAACTCCGACAGGAGCTTTAAAAAAGCTTTAACCTCAGGGAGTCTTCATTTGTTTGTCACGTTTGACTTGGTTAAACACAACAGACTTAAACACAAATGCAAGGCGCAGATGGCCTAGCGGTTAGGTTACGGGGGGGGGGGGGGGTTCAAGTCCGACCTGAGGCTCTTTACCTGCATGTCATTCCCTCTCTCGTCTGAATTTCTTCTCTAGTCACTGTCCAAAAAGCCCAAACATACATATTTGAATGCCTCGGCATCTTTGCAGGTCTTTTCACTTTTGTAAAATAATTTGAAGTAACTCTTATTTAATTAAGAATTCCCACGGGAATTCAAATCTCTTTCTCGAGGGAGACCGGGTAAAGACAGCGTACCCATACACAGTTACAAGACTTATTTCATCCTTCTGTTCATAGTGAAATCTTCTCCTCAGTTTGGATCCAGACGGTGCCATCTTTCAATGAACCCGTTAGCGAGCTGTGCTCCTCCGTCATCATACGTTGGCAGGAGCGCAAATTGGCTTCTCCTTTCTGTCCATCTGTTTGCAGGATGGACAGACAGCTGGGCACAGATCTGAGATGGTTCACAGATCGACCCAGGGTACGAGAGAAGAAGTTTATGTGAGTGAGTAAGGCCAGAGATATAATGACAATGTAAGCTTTTGTTTGTATACACAACTGACTGCTTCATAAACAAATTGGTTCACATAGTTAGCCCGGCGCTACACCCGGCGTTACATGAGGTTACCTCTAGAGGGCACATGAGAGCTCAGGTCGTATGCAACTACCGGATGTGCACAGACATGGCAACAGCTAAGGATATCACAAACCATTATTGGAACAATTTATTTAACACGGCTGTACACGGGATCTCAGATCTGCAGGAAAACAATGTCAATTTGGTTCGCCAGGTTCGGCTAACATTAGCAGTGCTAGCAACACCAGCCTTGAGTCCTTCTTGCAGATTAACGTCCACATGCCTGTGCTGAATGCGGTTACACTAATTGCTACGGTCAATAAGACAGCTAACCTGTCACAGGTTAATCGTAAAGTCAGCTTATCAAACACATGCCCAGTTTGCACAGGCATGTTTTTTTTGCATAGATGTGGAAACCTGCCAACTTGGGCAATCATCTTACCTTCAAAACTTTCTGCCAATGTCAGTGTGATCATGTTAGCGTGCTGATGCTTTTATATTACTAAGAGGGCCACTCTAACAACAGTCTAACAGAGCCGATTAATGCAGATCTACTTCAACCTGCAGCCTCTCTCCACTTCATGGTTTCATCACACACAGAAAGACTTTATTGGAAGCAAGAAATGTAAAGACATGAGAACATGTTCTATGTCATATGAGAACAATAAATCAAATGCAAGACCTTTTATTTCATAAGATCTTTGTTTTAAGTACTGCACTGTAAGTGTGGTTATCCGTGTAGGAGTGAACCTCCACACTGCAATCATTAACCTTCACAGTGTTTACCCAGCTTATATTCATTTTATAACTTAACCCCTAATACACGGAGGCTGCAAAGGCTACGTTCATCCATCATAACAACTGTCAGCGGGCCCACGCTCCACATTTAGGGGCGAAGTTAGCGAGGTGGGGACATCTGTGCTCGAACACATCATCATCCCTCATGGACGAGGCCGACAGAGGAGGGAGAGCTGTGCTGCCGTGGGACCGTTTGATAGAAATAAAAACCCAGAGGCATAACTTAATTTAGAGACTGCTCTCGTGGCCCGGCTCCAGTCATGTTAACAGCAGTAATAATGAAACACAGTCATCTCAACGCCAGCTGTCATAATGACAGCGGTAATAGCGCCGCAACGAGATAAGAGACGCGCTCTGCTGTAACAGTGACAGGGGTTTCCCCAAGGAGGAGGGCTGCCATTTGTCCTCTCTCTGTTTGAGCGAGTGTGTGCTTGTGTTTTTCTCGAGTGAGATGCACAGAAAGAAAGACGGAGCGATATTAAACATAATACGTTTGAGCTCCCCCGATCACCTCTCAAAACAATGTAGCCAATACTCTAAAATCTAAAATTTGTTTTACTTTATGCTCTATATTTCTTCTCCTACCTATTTCAAGAAAACACTGAAGCATCACTTTAAATGAAGCAGAAGTTAAAGCTATACACCCACAAACCAGGTCCTCCAAACCAAACAACAAAGATTCATTTGTGATTGAATTGTGATAATACAACCAATAAGCATTTCCTGATCCGAAATAGAATTCAATAGCTCCTTCAAAACATTTGAAAAACACAACTGAAACCACTTTTTGATTTCCAAGAGCCATAGTTAAGGTTTTTAAAGTTTCTGGAAAGATGCTTTGGTTAAAATAACTTTTTTTTGGGGATGTTCGGGATAGGTCAACGAATAAAAAATGAAACCCCTTGCTCATAGGCACAACATGATTGCTAGTTAGTCAAACTAATTATAAGTTCGGGCGCTGGTGGCGCAGCGGTTAGTGCACGCGCCCCATATATGGAGGCTGTAGTCCTCAACACTGGCGGCCCAGATTCTAATCCAGCCTGTGGCTCCTTTCCTGCATGTCATTCCCCTCTCTCTCGCTGTCCCTGATTCTTGACTCTGTCCACTGTCCTATCTCTCAATTAAAGGCACAAAAACCCCAAAAATTAATCTTAAAAAAAACTAATTATTAGTACTTCTATTGATGTAGGCCCACATTACTGGTGAAATGTTGTGTCTAAGCTGTAACGCAGCCACCGGCCACTAGCTGGAGCTCTAGCTCATGTTACTCTTCCTTTGCTCCTTGCTCTACTGCTGGATGTAAACCAGCATAGTGAACGTAAAGGCTCTTCTATGAGCTGTGCGGTTTGTCACTATTCTGATCTAGAAAAGGGAGATGAAGTTGTAATGTAGGCTGTGTCGGGTTAAACTAGCATATCGACATGTGGATGTTAACCTGCGAGGAGGACCGGAGGCTGGAGGTGCTAGCGCTGCTAATGTTAGCCACACGTTGTTTATCTACACACCCTGTGATCCTGCTCGTTCTGAAAAGGCAACACGGCTCATCACGACAATGGCTGCACAAGTAGCTGCCCCTCATCTTCAATAAATTGTTTTCATACCTGTATACTAGTGAACTAGTCTTCGAAAGGGACAATAGTCACTAGGAAAAGCCCTACTTTTCGTAAAACTTTCTCACTGGTAGTATTTAGTTATGTTTTGAAATCAGGTTGTTAACATTTTAAGTAAGTGGCAACCTCTGGAGTTGAAGCCAATGCAGATATGACAAAAATGTGCAGTTCATCCAGTGTCCACTTTAGGCTGGCTTTAAAAGCCCTGGAAGTAAAATACATGTTAAAACATCAATTATGACAGCAGAAATAAAACTGAACAGTTTGCATCTTTATTGGCACAGGCATCAAATTTTTTTTAATAACTCATCCATTTTGATTTTGTTAAAGAGAAATGCACAATTAGGGGTCTGACTGATTTCACTGCAAGACGGTGTGTTGTAGGTGTTAGTTGCTTTAGGGGTTCCTTTACCCCCCCTCACCTGTTACTTTACTGAAAGTTAAGTTGAGATAGCATAGTGCAAATATGGCGAACACCATCAATGGTAACCACAATATATTCCAATTTATGTCTCTCTGCGCTGAAAGTTTCCTCATCACACTGGAACAGTTTGTATTTTGTACCAAACGTGGCATCAACATAGTGGAGTTGTTAAAAAAAAAAATCTCATGCACTCGTGTCTAACTCAGATTTAAGTTGAAGATTCAGTTAAAGATTAAATTGAAGAGGGTCTTAAACACAATCTGTTTTGTTTTCCTTAATCAGAACTAAACGGCCACACGTTTATATCAACAACGTCGAGTTCTCACTCACAGCTCAGTTCGATCCGGATGAAGTCCTTGATGCCCAGATTTTCCAGGAACACCCCAGAAGAAGACGTCGTTTTAAACAGAAAGGAGATGTCTGCATTCAGCTCTCCGTGGAAGGTGGGGAAGTGAAGGTAGGACGTCTCTTTGTCAAAAAACGCTGCGTTCCAGAAGTTCTCTAAGAGAAACACGAACACGTCTTAATGCTTCGTATTCTTTACTCCAGTATTCTGGTATAGAGAGAAATAAATCCTTTACATGTACACATCACTCTGGAGCAAAACTTATTTTAAAACAACGCAGTATGATGGCTGCATAATGGAAACTCTGTCGTAAACAAATGAACCAACTGTTCCGCTAATTAGCAAAGAGCCAAAGCAGAACTCCAGCTATGCTATCTCATTTGTGCTGATTTATCTCTCAAGCCGTTTATTTATCCGCTCATTAAACTGAAGGCTGAAATTAGAAGCAATTAAAGCAGGTAAAAGATATTGCCCCATTGTTCATTTATTACAGAGAGTATCTTTTCATTACAAGTCGTTATTGAAGAGCACAAAGGCAGTCATATTTTAGCTGCTGGACTGCTAATTAGGTAATTAGCTGCAGACTATTTTCCCATTAACAATTTAAACAGCAGAGGGGGGAATGACTAGAGGAATCCTTTACATTATAGCTAAATAAAAATCAATGAATGATAAACACTGTTGAATTAAAAAAAACAAAAAACACTACATGAAGTAATTAACACGTCTATGTGGAGACGTGGGAATCGTCAAAATATGGCTGACTCACTGTCTCCATGACAAAGCATAGGTCCCACCCTGTAGGCGGCCTCAGACCCCGAGCGCTGGATGTCACCCAGCACCAGAGACCTGACCGGGAGGGTCTCCTTATGGGTGAGAAGGCCTGAATCATTAGTCCTGCAGGAGGAGGAGGAGGAGGAGGAGGAATCGAAGGAGGATGTGGAGGAGACGAGGAAACAAAAAAAACAAGAAGATGAGGAAAAGATGGAAGAAAAGAAAGAAGGAGAAAGAAAATATGAAGGAGGAGGAGAGACACAGAAATGAGGTGTAAGAGAAAAGGAGGAGAACAATGATGGTCATAAGGAGGTAGAGGAGTGAAAACAAGCGGAGGATCAAGAAGGAAATGAAAAAAGAATAAGATGAGAATTAGAGGAGAAGACAATAGAGAGAGTAAAGCAGTGGAGCAGGAGAAGGAGGAGGAACAAAGGAAAGACAATGGCATAGGAAAAAGTGAAGGGGGGAGAGTGGAAGTAGAAAGTAAGGGAAGAAGATAAGGTGTAAGAAGACCAGAAACAAAGAAAGAAAAAGGAGGAAAAATATAAATAGACATCAAAGAACACAAAGAACAAAGTGTATTTTAGGTTTATTTTGGGTTATAGGAGACCAAAGAGGGGGGGGGAGTAAAGAAGAGGAGGACAAGGAAGGAAGGAGAGGAGAAAGAAAAGGTCCCCCATAGAAGAAGACAAAGGCAGAAGAGGACATGTGAGGAGTATGAAAATAAACAGAAGCACACAATTGTATGATAAACAAAGGAGTAGAAGAAGAAGAAGAAAAAAAAAAAGAGAAGGGAAAGGAAAGGGAACAAGAAAACAAAAGAGGAGAGGAGGAGATGGATTAGAGGTTAGAAAAGCAGAAGGTGGAGGAAGCAGGAGGAGGGAGAGCGAAGAAGGAGGAGGTTGGTAAGAAAAGGAATAAATAGAGAAGGATGTTTTAAAAAAAAAGCACAAAGAAGAAGAGGAGTGGGAGAAGAAGAGGAGGAGTGGGAGAAGAAGAGGAGTGGGAGAAGAAGAGGAGGAGTGGGAGAAGAAGAGGAGTGGGAGAAGAAGAGGAGTGGGAGAAGAAGAGGAGGGGGAGAAGTAGAGGAGTGGGAGAAGAAGAGGAGTGGGAGAAGAAGAAGAGGAGTGGGAGAAGAAGAGGAGTGGGAGAAGAAGAGGAGGGGGAGAAGAAGAGGAGTGGGAGAAGAAGAGGAGTGGGAGAAGAAGAAGAGGAGTGGGAGAAGAAGAGGAGGGGGAGAAGAAGAGGAGTGGGAGAAGAAGAAGAGGAGTGGGAGAAGTAGAGGAGTGGGAGAAGAAGAGGAGTGGGAGAAGAAGAAGAGGAGTGGGAGAAGAAGAGGAGGAGTGGGAGAAGAAGAGGAGTGGGAGAAGAAGAGGAGTGGGAGAAGAAGAGGAGGGGGAGAAGAAGAGGAGTGGGAGAAGAAGAGGAGGGGAGAAGAAGAGGAGTGGGAGAAGAAGAGGAGTGGGAGAAGAAGAAGAGGAGTGGGAGAAGAAGAGGAGGAGTGGGAGAAGAAGAGGAGTGGGAGAAGAAGAGGAGTGGGAGAAGAAGAAGAGGAGTGGGAGAAGAAGAGGAGGAGTGGGAGAAGAAGAGGAGTGGGAGAAGAAGAGGAGGGGGAGAAGAAGAGGAGTGGGAGAAGAAGAGGAGTGGGAGAAGAAGAGGAGGGGGAGAAGAAGAGGAGTGGGAGAAGAAGAGGAGGGGGAGAAGAAGAGGAGTGGGAGAAGAAGCAGAGATGAAGTGCATTAGAAAAGTGAACACTGCTGTATTTAAATGACTCTCCGTTTGTTGCTGGACTATTTTGTGATTGTTCTCCTGGGTTTACAAGATGTGCAAACGACAGCAAGCCTTTAAGCTGATATGGGGAACCGATATCCAAATGATCTCTGACTGAGTGATCCACCTGCGCATTCACCGCGCACACTTTGGTGGATCATTTTTCGACAATCAACTCTGTCACAGTGAAATGCTGTCAACAAGAAACCTAGGACTGCAGATGCACAATCACTGCTTCGATAAATGTGATGAGATGTCGACGTGTATAAAAATAGAGATGGAGCCGAACAGATTTAGGCAGAGACACAATGGAAAGAACGGTCTTTGTTGATGCACACAGAGGCAGGTTTGGTTACAATATGGGAAAAAAAATGGGTAGAATCGGTCACAGTATTGGGGAAGGAGAGCCGAATACAGAACTGCTTACAGCTTAGATAAATGGATTTAAACACAGAATTGGATGAAACATGAGGAGGGATGCATGAATTACTTGGGATTAGTCCCAGATGTCTCATGGTTCTTTCTGTCCAGTATTAAAGGATGTGACAGTGAATGCTGCATCATATTAACGACATCATTAAGAGCAGTTAAGACACATTTACACCGAATCATTCTATTAAAAGTCTAAACACCAATAGCTTGCCAAAAATAAATCCTGAACCCTGTCCAGAGGGAAATATCCATCCCTTAAAAAGAAGACACTCACATTTTTGAAGCTGAATAAAGGCTGCTGTGAGGACCCCTGTGGGCTGATATTTTCCTGAGCATGTGTTAATACTGTTTTCTGATGGAAATTCTCATCCTGTAATAAAATGTAACACACACTGTCGATCTTTTCTGAGGCGAATGTGATAAAAAAATGATGAGCGCACACTTTTGAAATCTACCAAATGGCACTGATAGCAGACATTCAAAATATCTGTATAGAATAGTTGATCTTCTCGTTGATGGTCTTTGTCTGATACTGAGGTCATATAGAGGCATCAGAATGAATTTAAGTTCATTTCATTACAAGCTAAAACTCCTCCTGGGAACTTTAAGCAATTAATTGGATTTCTTTAAAAAAGACACTTATGACATTTTGAGTTTATGGTAAAAAATATATTATTGTCATCAGTTCAATCTATTCGACAATAAAACTGCAGCCAGTGGTGATTCTAGGGTCTGTTGGGGACCCCTCCAACCAGCAGTCATTACTATGTTCCTCTTTCTTTTATCACTCCCCAACAGATAATCGCTCTTAATTTTCCTTTCCTGACAAATTTTGGTTTTCGCAGCGATAATTCTTGCGACGCTTGGCGGGTCATTGAGAGTGAGTGCTATCAGGAGGGGCCCCCTTAGGGAGGTTTCCTACTGGCAATGCAAAAATTTGCAGATTTTGAGGCAACGCTGCGGTTTAAAGTTTGTCAGCCGTTTGGGGGTACAACAACAGAACAGTCTCACCCCCCCCCCCCCCCCCAGTGAGCATTTTCCAAAGAAAAAAACATTTCCAAAATAAAGTCTACACGCATGGCCGACTGTTGAAAAGACGTTAAAAGGTTCAGAAGAGTTTTTCACCAGCTCACGAGGTTGATTCAAGGTTTATGTTTTTACCAGATTTAACCGGCTAATCTACTTCTGTCACTACATTCATATCATATTTACACATTTACACAGGGACGTTGAAGCAGCATCCCACAGATCTAAAATGATTGAATTACTCAGCAGTGCATTACAGTCACCAACGCAACGAAAGTCTGCATATTACTCTGTGGCTTACCACTTTCAGGAACCAAAATCTGACATACTTTTTTTTTATGTCGAGCATCATTAAATTACGTCAGCTTCCCAGCATCTCAGCATCTCAGCATCTTTTGATATGACGGAGTGTAAGGACACATAAACATCATAAAGTTGTAGTACCATTGGTCGTGGTCAGCGTCACAGTTGCAGTAGTGATTTGGATCCAGACAGTTGTCCTGCAGACCACAGGCACACTGCCGGCTGTCTGGCAGAGCCCCGCCCCAATAGGTCTGGACCTGACCTGGATCTGGACCTCCCACCCACCAGCTGAATGGGGCACCCTCTGAGACACAAACAAATACACAAGCAATACGGAGGTGAATTTTCCATGAAGCAACACATAGTTGAGACATCCAAACAGACAACTGAAGGAAAGTTTCAATCAGAGAATTGACAGCTGAAGAGAATGTTATCATCTTTATCACAACACATTTTGTAGATGTATCTGTTTAAGTCAGCACTTAGCTTGCATATTAAATGAGACTTAGGAAGATCTGTTTGTCTCCCTCCCTTCCATCTCTCATCTTCCTGTCTTACAACAACCATCCCTTCAGGTCTTTAAAGTAGACCAATGTTCTTCTCTCTCTGCACTGTTGGACACTTTAATGTGGTGTCTTCTGCTAAGTGATTGTAGTATTTTCTTAACTCTGTCTTAAACATTTATCTTGGATGTTTCCCTGCCAGAAATGGACCAATGCTGAGCAGCTCCCTTATGAGCATTCCTTCAAGTAGAAACAGAGGTTCAAAGGAATATATTAACATTAAAATTCAGGTGTTGAGAACTAGCACGCTTGCTAAAACACTTAAACAATGCATCTGGTTCGTCCAATGTATCTGTGATGTCCATGCCAAATAAAGTCTATTATTAAATTCCTCTGGAAAATAATACATTATAAGGTCAAAATGCATTTTGTGAGTGCTCCCACCTGTCCATTATTTATATATATATACATTTTTTTGAGACTATCGGAGTCCTTTCCAACATAACAAATATCCAGAAACAAAAGCAGCTGCTGAGTTATTCAGAAATCAAGTTGTGTTGTAAAAATGAAAGCAGCTGCTGTGGAGTGAGAAAAAGAAAATGCCCAAAAGATGTGTAATTGATGTTTTAATTAGAAACTTAACTGACAAAATCACTCAGTCCTCTGTTGTTTCAGGTACAGATTCTTCAGATGAAGAAAATAACTTCTCTGATGCCTCCACCACAACACTCTCCTCTATCCCAAACACAGACAATAAACATAGAAACTTTAAGTTTCCCTTCAAACTCTTTAGCATCTTTAGTTGCTTACGAAAGTATTGAAATAATCAGAAATCAGCTCTGAGGGAAATTGCTGTGAAATCATGTAAACAGTATCTTAGGAAGCTGGGGCAGTAGCTCAGTCTGTAGGGACTTGGGTTGGGAACCGGAGGGTCGCAAGTTCAAGTGCTGGAGCTGTGAAAGTTGCTGGAGTGATGCCAGGTTAGTCCTGACTCCTGAGTACTGCTGAGGTAACCCTAACAGCTCTGTCACACCCCCCGTGTGTTGCAGCCCCTGCTCTGACATCTTTCCATTAATGCATGTACATAGGTCCTGTTTGTGCATGTGTGTTTTTTGGGAATGTGTCTGAGTAGTATGTCTCTCAATAACAGTAAAACCAGATTAGTATTGTATAGTTAAAATAAAATAAAAAGGAAAAAGTCGGTGTAGATTTGAAACTTTGAAACATGGCTGACAAAAGTAAATGTTGAGTTGATGCTAATTGCATTTTTATCCTGATTACAAGTGATGCCAAGCAATGTTTTAGTGGTTTTATGTTAAGTGTTGGTGCAGCAACATGTCTACCACAACATGAACAAAAAAAACTGCCGTCAGAATTCTGTTTAAACTGTGAGCTCATTAAAATACATTATGTCTTCTTTGAAGCATCCAAGTCGTTTCCAAAATGACAACTTCCAGCTCCAGTCAGTAGAATGCTTTCGTAAATGGAGAAACTGAACCATCTCTGGAGCAGCTCAACTTCAGGTGCAACATAAACATCATCGAGATAGGGTCCCACCTGGTGTGTTGAGGAGGCGGGACTTCCTGCAGTGGTAGGACAGTTCCTGCTCGCAGTGCACTGATTGGCTAATGACGGCTGCTAACTGCTCTTCTTCAGCAGCGTAGTCAAAGTGTGCTGAATGATGGATTCTCTCAGGGGACAAATGCACTCTGGTCACTTCTGTGTTGTTGTGCTGGATCACCATCCATGCTGTGTCCTCTAGTACGGAGACACGGAGGGAAATCATAACTTATTTTATCTCTTCCAAAAGTTCTGACGATAAAAATGTGTTGAAGAGTTAAATAGTAATCATGTTATAAACCAGATGATGACGTGAATCTTTGAAGTCGTGTGTGTGTGTGTGTGTGTGTTACCTGTCATGTTACAGTATATGAGCTGTGGTTTGATTGGTCCGCTGCCGTCCACGTCGATGTGATAGGGTCCTGATGTGTTGCCTTTGTGTTTGTACGCCTCACATGACTGTTCATAAGTTGCTAACAGAAAAGAGAAGAACATCTACAGTTATAAAATCCTGAGGAATAAGAGAGACATGTTAGCATATTACATGAAAGATAAGATAATATTTACATTAAAAATATATATATATATTCTGACAGTAACAATTGGATATCATTCTTAATTTGAACTCGTCCCAAATGGTTGAAAGCCAGAGTTTTGTGAAAGGTTTCCAAATAAGTTTTGGGCTAAAATACCTCTTTCTACATTACTGGCTCAGTTTTACTCAGAGAAATATAAGTCAAATGATTTTACATTTATGCCAAAAATTATTCTGTCAAATTGATTTGAAATGCTTTTTCTCTTTGAGGGCGCTCCCAAAAATCCAGGCAGTACTTAAGAGTCTCGGAGAAGTTGCTGCCTAACTGGAGTATGATTGGGCGGATGAGATTATCAACATAACACAAATGCCAAGTATCAATTTAACGCAGTTTTGCAACAATAAAACTGGCAACTCTTGAGATTAAATAGGTGAAAGAAAAGGTGTATGAAACCCTCCAGTTAGACCAGGTATTCAGAACACGCACACAGACACATGAACACAGACTAACACACTCCATAGGAGAGTGCAGGAAAAGAAACCAAAGATCTTTGAACTGTGGAAGAAAGTTTCTCACACCGTCTACACGTGGTTCTTTTGTTTCTTTGTGTCATTCTAAACTTTTCCAAGATAGATCCATTGATACCGCTTGAGAAAGATTTTGACCCAAATATAACAATCAAACAGAGAGATGTGTGTGTGTGTGTGTGTGTGTATGAGTGAGTGAGTGTGGACCAAGTTAGTCCCGATCCAGCCTGCAGCTGATCACCACCAACGGAGCGTAGAAAGATTCAATCAATGCTTGGCGTTGTAATCAAAGCCTGAATCTCTTTAAACCCTAATTTGACTCACCTAAAATACTGCAGGCAGTCCCCAAGTTTGAAATCCATTTATATGTAGAGAGAACCATCTGCCTGAGAACTCACTCTCCGTCTCTGACACGATCTCTGCCTCCATCTCTTATGCTGTTTGCCTTCCTCTTGCTCCTATCATCACTTTCTTTATCTTTGTCTTTTTTTTCACGGCTTCTTGACTATACTTCCCTTTTTGGTTTCTTCTCTCTACACTTTGCCTCTTGTCGTTTTTTTTTCTGTAAATGCAGAGCGGGAAGCTCAGACAAGAAGGGAAACAGGGCAGGGAGGAGTCTTTCATTTTCATCCTAGTTCAAATGTTCTGACCTATTTAGCAAACAGACTAGAACATTTTAATTGTTTCATCTGTAATAGTGTAGCTTTCAAAACTAGACAAACCCCGCCCTGAGGGAAAGACTTAAAAACAAACTCTGTTTGAAAAATGTTCTCAAAGGAACCCAAGGGTTTTAAATTAACATTAAGCTAAACAAAAGTGGAATATAACATTTGTACAGACAAATAAAATCCTTTATTTAGTTGTTTTATAACTTTCTGGATAATGGAGAGGTGATATGCCTCTGTAGACAACTGAGTGGTAGCTGTTTAACATATTAATCTTGCACTTGGACTGTAATTCTTTAGTTTAAGGGTTTCTGCAGAAGATACAGACATGAGTTTTTTTTAGAAGGAGCAATAATGCCCGATGGAAAACAAAGGTTGGGTGAGTAGGTACAGTGGGCGGTAAGAGCTAGCATGGGGAAGGGTGGCTGGATCACCTGAGCTAACTGTCCAGCCTCGCCGAGGTGTCATCATTAGACTAACTGGACCAAACACCAGTGTGGGTTTGTGGTTGTCTTGTCTCTCAGTGCCCATCGTTATAGTTGGGTTTTGGGGGGAATATAGGGGCCATAATGTACGATAGTCAGTAGGGATCTGTCAATTATCATCCTGGCTGGTTATCAGGGGCCGATATTTGGTATTTGGACCATTATCTGAATGGCTATATCGTTTAATTTTACAGATAAAATCAATCAATTAAAAAGCGTTCCGCTACAAGTGTGTCTTTCCTTCTGGATCTGTTTCCACTCACCACTCTGTCTCACTTAATGTCCCGCCCACAACACTATCTGATTGGCTAGATGCCACAGGAGAAATAGCCAATCAACATTGAAGCCTGGGTGCCACTGAACATGCACGGAGGCGAGAGCAGCTCGGAGCAGGAGGAGATTCTCCGGTTGAGCATTTAAAACAAAGTGTTGTGTTGGAGTTTGTAATAATTCCAAATTCTACAACTGGATGGAAAGACTTTCATTTGTTCTGTTAATGAATATAGACACCAAATATCGGTTCCCGGTCTCATAAACTACTCATAATCGGTATCGTTATCTGCCCTGAAAAACCATTATCAGTCGCTCCGTAGTCAGTATGGGCATTGTTTACTAAACTAACTGGTTAGCTCGCATATATGCAGCCTGGGTCTGCTGAAGGTGTCGATGCTCCCTGGGTTGTGATGGCAACAAAGGGTCATGTGGTA
This sequence comes from Labrus mixtus, assembly GCF_963584025.1. NCBI lineage: Eukaryota > Metazoa > Chordata > Actinopteri > Labriformes > Labridae > Labrus > Labrus mixtus. The sequence continues at coordinate 30,164,990 of NC_083614.1, read as the reverse complement.
GGTTATGAAACGTATCAGTAAGGCATAAGGGAATAATTGAGATGAGGGGCTTCTTTGCTGAGTGCTTATCTTGTGTTTATTTATAAAAAATGTTCCAATGTGTCATTCAGATGTGTCTTAGGCTAGCTTTTACTGTAGCTAGCAAACTAGTTAGCCTTCCAACTCTGTTCAAGCTTATAAAAACTTTGATATATTGTGTGAGGCACTTTGAATTATGGCTGAAATGTGCTGTAAAAACATGCTTTGCCTTTCCTAAGAACTTGAAGCAACATCAACACGATGAAAATAACCAAGACTGGTAGAATGGTATCATACTTATCTCTAACAATATGTGTGTGTGTGTTTATCTTGTAGTGGTAGAAGTGTTCACAGTGAGTTTGGTCATCGTAATACACAATGAAATACCCAAAGGGTTTCCTGGAAACGTCCGAGGAATTGGTTGTAACAAACAATGTTCAGGTGGTTCTGTAGGAATCATTACAGGAAGCCTTCTATAGCCTAGAAAAGGTTCAATACAGGACTTATTGTTTAGAAAGTAAATCCATGTTGTTCTTTGTTCCCGACTGTTTCTTTATATGCTGACCTCTTCTAATGAGCCACCTGGAAACATCAAACTAAGACCTAAATATTCAGTGTGGAGAAAGAGGTTCACTCTGCTTGCTCTGAAGTCCTGATTGATGAGTTCTGTTTGAAGTTTCAAGTGGGTGAAAAGTGTTTCTTTCATTTCTATCAGAAGGAAAGATTGCTTTGTTCTTTCTTCTGTGGATAAAAATGACCCAATATTTCTGCATTATTATAACCAACCAGGCTAAATTTGTCAAGAAGCAGCATATCAGATTCAGCCCAAGTCATGTTTCTGCAGGTAGTTCGTATTCTACAGAGAAAGACAACACTTTAAAAGCTTAAAGGACTAAAAGCATGTTTTATTTGGGTGTTTCAAGCGGTTGTGTTGGAAATGTGTGACCTCATGTTTCAGAGTTTGTTTTAAAAGATCATTTTGTTTTTTTTACATTCTGAATAAGGTCTTGAAAAAATTGGGTCATATCTGAAGACTGACACATTTCTTCACATCATTTATTTTCACCAAAAGCTTTCCTTTAAATCCCTTTCTCCCACAAACTTTGGGAAACATTTTAGAAACAAAAGTTTGCGTCTGTATTTTCTGGTAAGAAGTTTATCCGCCACAAATTGGGAAAAAATTTATCCAAGTGCTTCTCTGTGACAAAGTGATAACGTTAAATTGAGGACTGCGTGAGCTCAGCGTGAACCTAAACCCCCATCGTATCCTGGTGGACTTGTTGTAAAAGCAGCCAGTCACATCACGTATACACAAACCCCACAGAGAAATACACACATATTGCAAAATGTAATAATAAAATGAGAAGAACTGAGGGCGATAGGCCATGTGAAGGTATCAGGAAGCCAAAAATAAAACTCCTACAGGCTCTGAAATGAAATGGTCGTCTAATTTACTCAACATAATAAAGTACCACCAGTCTGTTTAGTCTATTCCCGATTGAACACGCTTAATTAAAGTCCTGAAACAATGAATGGGGAAATAACACAAAAGGAGATTAAGTGTTAGGGGGCATTGGGTCTCACTGTTATTAACGCAGAAGCACTGAGAGCGTGTTTGGAATACTGTGTTCATCCTGTGGTTGTTATTTAAAGGCTTCATTCACAATTTGTTTAAATGTTTCTAAGAAAAAACCTGAAAAATTAACATCAGTGGCTGCACTCGGAGAAAGCAGGAAGAAATAGAATAACCGGGGTTCTGTGTGTTACCTCATTTTTTCTCAATTTTTCTCAGTTGAGTTTGCGAGCCTTACATTGTTCAAAGATACACCACACACATATTGGATTTAAATAACGTCGGGCCTCATTCACCCATACCTTGTTCAGATTTTTCTAAAATATGTTCTTACAAGAAAAATCAACGTCAGCTTTGTGGTGGAATTTCTATAGTTATTTAGATTATAATGTACAGATGTCACTAGGTTTATTCACTGTTCTCTAATGTCAGTCAGACCTGACAGAGTTCAGCTGTTATTAGAACACCAAGTACAGCTTGGAGAGTGTCAACTGTTCTTCCTGATATCTGCAAGGATGTTTGGCAGACTTGTTGTCTGCTCCAGTGTTATAGACGTCACAGTTTAGTCTAGGTGGGTCAATGTGACCCTGATAGTGGTAATGTCTTTTAGGATATATGCGATGCCTTTTGAAAAGTTCTGCAGATGTGATTGAGCAAGACACGAGCACAGAAGTGTGATGTTGAATCATGTCTCCTCATGAGTGTTCATCTGATGTATAAACTTTCATCAACGTAAGCCATCTGATGTCAACTGAGTCTTATTGTGTGAAGTCATGTCTTAGTAATTTCATCAACAAGCTTCATGATGTTTTCTTCAACAGCGTTATTGTTCCCAACTGTGTTCTTAAATCGATGAATGCCATGAAAAACACCCCTTACATGCCCAGCTTCACGTAAATGATGTCATGTGATCTTTTGGCAGATATTAATTTGGCTACACCATTATGTTGGTGACTGTAAAAAAAAAGTTAATCATAAACTACTGATCTAATTGTACATTTAAATACATTTAAACTTCTATTGTCATCATTTTATTTGATAGACCCGCGGATGCCCCGGGGCTCGTTGCTTACAGCTGTGGCAGGTGGCTCCTCTGTAGCCGCTGTTGGAGCAGTTACAGTGGAAGGTGCTCCATGACTGAGTGCATCTCCCTCCATGTTCACAGTGACTGGGGGAGCACCTGGGAGACAGACACAGACAGAGAGAGAGAGAGAGAGAGAGAACCTTATTGTCAGTCAAAAGTTCTGTAAAAGTTTCTCAAGGATGTTGGTATGAAAGAAGCTTCTGCACGCCTGACTGCTCTGATGAGCAAGTGTGTAGGAGTACTGTGAATGAAAGCACACTTAAAGTCTTTATATGTGATTTTTCACACTTAAATATAATAGAAATCAAGTATCTCCTCTGAAAATAACTCTGTGAGTCATGACTGTCTACAATGGGTGTAACACCCGAGTCCCACTGTCTGTGATGTTTTCTGAGTTTTCAGAGTCCTATCTTCACTTTGTTTACATCGCCCGGACGGCCGGCTGACTCCTCCCCTCGTGTATAAAAGTTGTTTAATTGAGGGACTAGAGAAAAGAAGAATAACATACTGTACTCACTGCTTAACTGTGTTTCTAGATCACGCTCATTTCAGGTAAATTTACATGCAGTGTGAAGATACGAGCAGAATAAAGATCGCTAGCATTAGCATGCTAACACAACAATGCACCGCGAGTTGTTTTGGTTTCATGCTGGTGCTCAAGGGCGACATCTGCTGGATCAAAAAAATCACTTATAAAGCCTTTACAAGTCTTTATTTTCAAGTTGAGTAAAGAAGGATGTTGTGAGAAGTAGCTGGTTTGAAAACATTCCTTTTGTTACATAAATAGATTGCATCTGCCAGAGACAAAAATAGTCACCAAAAAAGTGAATTACTGTGATTTCTACAACATGTTTGGTTGTCTCTCTGTACAAGTTTGGAGTTTCCTTTACTGTGCTTCTTCCCACTGATGCCCCTCTTGCTAGTACAATGGATGGTGTCCCTCGTGTTTCCCACTATGAGTCTGTATTTGGGGTTTACCGTGATGCTGCTCGAGGTGAGGGGAGCTGATTTACTGTTGGGAACTTCTGACATTAAGAACTTTCCTGAAGAACTGTTTGCTTTATTATTTGTTTAGCTAGGCATGATGCAATTAAATCAAATGGAGTTGAGAACTAATGAACTCATTTGTGTTTGCAGTGGTGTGGGCAGAATGTAAAATGCAGGAGAGCACTGCAGTAGCTGTAACTTTCACAGAGACGGCCAATGTGGAGAATTTTTAGAAACCTAGAAAATAAAAATGTAATGTATAATTACAAGTGTAAATACTGCAAATGTTGTGTGTGTAAAATGAACTGAAAAAGGCAGAATCAGCTTATTTTACAGTAGGATTTTAAATGAAACACATCTTTCTTTGTAGCATGTTGCAGTAAACGGTAATAAAAAAGAGCATTAAAGATTAAGAGATAAAAGCTAAATGTACGATAAAATACACAACAAGATTTTATTAGGAAATATGCAAAATAGATCTGTTTATAAACAAACAAGGCTAAGCATTGAGGGCAATGAAAAGGATAGAAAAAAGATGCCCCAGGAAACGTGCCATGTTCACAGTATATAGAGAATATGTGCAATATGTGCCAAGATCCCTCTATTTTACAAACATTTAAATTGCTCAGAAACACTTAACAACTTAAGAAAAATACAACTGGACTTTTTAAGGTTAATCGGAAAAAATGAAAAAAACTTTTTCAACATTTTCCCCCTAAAAAGCTACTTTGGTTCGGTGCTGTCATCGTGCACCTTTTAATCTATAGAACCCTTACTGACATGATGCATCCCCTTTCCTCAAACCAAACATTCATTAAAATCACACCCAAACCTCAACATGTTGGTGCTCATTCCTCAATGTCTAAAACTTACAATGGTCCTCACAAAGATAGGAGAACAAGAACGCTTACATACACACACACACACACACACAAACAAAAACTTCCTTGAGCATAGCTGTCTGTATCAAAGAGGATGAAAGAATGAGGTACACAGAGAGAATTAAGAGTTGAGGAAGAATGAGCGGTGCAGGATGGAGAAGCAAAAGAAGCAAAAGAAAGAGGGAGGGACGAGGTGACACAGAGGGCAGAGGGTGACAGAGGAGAGGATGGATGAAGAGAGCAGCAGGGAGCTGGAGGTAGTGACTAGATATCAACTGTGTTTGGAGAGTGAACCTGAAGAATAGAGGTCAGGGGACCACAAATAGAGAGGCTCAAACAGAGACTGTGTCGGCAGTGCACAGTGGAGGAACAAAGCTGGCTGGATTCATGACAGTGGGTAGCGTTCTTTTAACTGCTTTAATTCTGCCGCAGACATTTTGAGAAAACAAATATGGATGCAGTAGAAAGCAATGTGAGTGGGACTTTTCTCCTGTAGGTTCACGATCAAAGCCTAAGAAATAAGCACTTGACATGATTATGACAAAGGAATATTGAGCATGACTCAGATCAATATAATAGAGCGCTGCTGGGTTTGATATGTCATTTGTTTTTTTTTGTATTCACCGTCAGCGTCCAATCAATGAGTGTTGTGGTGTTAACAGTCTTTTATTGTTGTATGCATCTGTCTCTTTAGTTAATGCTACATGCAAGGATGTGCATTTTGGACATTCATTCATCTGACCCCTCCCAGCCACTGTACCTCTAACTGCAGCTGCAGAGAATGTAGTGACATGAACATTTAAGGGTACTCAAAGAAGCTCTACACTATGAGTTACACATCAAATGGAGTTCATTACCAGAGTTCTCTTTATACAGGTTTATAGGTTTATACAATGCTTGAGTCAGCAGCCAGTTAGCTTAGCTCAGCAAGTAGGGAGGAAGAGATGACAAAGAGCAAGCCAGGTTCAGTCCAGACTAAACATTACAGAAACAAAGCTCAAGTTTTGGTTTACAGGGGTAATGAATCAGACTATTCGTTGGCAGGATGCTGGCTCTGGGAAGAACTGCTTACCCCGCCAAGAAATGGTCGGACACTCTGGGCCTGGTGTAACCAAGTAAGTATGAAATAAACATAAAGATATATAATGTGATCTTTAAACTCGATGGGCCCTTACTGGCTGTCTTTCTTTGTGTAGAGATATTTTGTGCTAAGCTACGCTAACAAGCTTCTCTCTTCTGATACAGTTTGAGAGGAGATAGATGTAGTGGTAACTGTTTCTGTCAGAAAGAAAGCTAATCATTATTCGTCCAACAATATTAAATGGTTAATTTAACAGTATAATTACCCATGTGTAAAATCATCAGGCTCCATCCTGATTAAAACAGTTTAAAAAAAATAATTTTAAATCAACAATTTTCCTTTCTTAGTAAAGATTACTTGTCAACAACTTTGAGTTTGCCGAAAATAATTAAATTTGCCACAACTGTCACGCAGGGAAAGAAATTGGAAAGCCCCAGAAAGATTTATCTTCCAACAAACAGACAAATGCATGAGCATGGATCCGTGTTTGTGGGTTTTCCAACATCCACTTTGTCCCTACTCCCACTGCACTCTGCAGAAGTTTGGAAAACACAACTTTTCTTGGCATGAGCCGTCTGCATCCACAGTGGGGGGACTCTTTCCAGCAGTGTTGGCGGAGTTTTTTTTTTTTGTCATTGTCTCAACATTCTGTTTACTTACGGCGACGCTGCCACATGGAGCCTCAAACAAGCAACACAGAATAACAAAACTACAGAGGGATTTAAAAACATGACACTGGGTCAAACCGGGAAGCATAGCCTGTGTCGCTAAATCTACCGTCGGTCTTCGCAGGGCTACGAGTATCAGGGTTTTGCAAACTCTCTGCTCTATATAAATCTTCACAGGGCTCCTTGCTCGACTTATTTGCATTGCAACACGACGGCGTACTAGGCCACCGCTCAGATCACAGGACTCCTAGTTTAACTGAGGAAAGAGACTTTGAAGCTTATCTAGAAGTTTCCAGGGTGGTGTGACAGTGTCTCGTAACGCAGCTTGGGATCACAGGACCTGCATCCAATCTTCCCGCAGTTTCTTTTACTGCCTCAGGCTTAACCAACACGGTGCAACACCTCCCCCGATCTGCACATGCATTAACGAGGAGGCAGACCGGGATGTCCTAAAAAGACTTCAAATATCTGCAGACTGCTGAGCAGCATGAGAGGGACGGCGGTGAGTCATTTTGATCCTGTTAGTCTGCTCTGCACCTGGTCCTGGAATCACACGACAGAATCACACACAGGAGAGAGTGTGCGAATGGGACAGCCGTGAGGAATGTAAGGTGTTTGCATGTGTGTGTGTGTCAGACAGAACAAACAGATTCCTCGGACAGTCGGACAAAACGAGGCTGGACCTCTGGATGACCCGTGTTCTGTGGATGTGTGCTCGTGTCGTTTTTTGACAAGGTGTATTATTAAGTTGTCAGGAACTTGACAGAAGCGGAGAGGTCACAATAACTGCCTTCTGACAGCTTAATCTATCCCCCTTCAAAACATGAACTCGCACACTCGTACTGTGACGAGAGAGAAAGGCGAGAGCGGGGGAAAGAAAGTCGTTGTATGCTTGAGACAAAGGGCTTGTTCAGGTTATATAAAAATCGCTTAGCAACTCTTACCAACACATTCCCCACGTCTGATTCATGTCCAACTGGACGTTCAACAATTCTTCAAGTTATTCACTAAGTTTTTTTATTATTATTGTTCCTTATATCTACAACAGAATGCAAACCCAGAAATGCCACATGGGAGAGAATTCATCCCATCTTGTCGTGGCTCTTTCTTTACTACTTCACGCTCTGCAACACTTTTCTTTTGTCTACTTTCTTTCATGCTCCCTTTGAGTCGAGCAAACTCCCAGTGACGAGACTCAAGGAAGCCGCTGCATCCAGCCACGATATCATCCAACATATAAACCACCATAAAACCACACTTCTTTCAAGGGTAATTTGTTGGTTATTTATTTATTTATGTATTTGCACCGATTGAACAATGTTGAAGCAATTCGTTAATAAGTGAGATTTTGAAGTTGACGGTGGCTTTTTTCAGTATTGGAGAGAGCCAAGCCAGCTGTTTTTCCATCCGTTCTCACTCTGTATGCTAAGCTAGGCTAACGCTCATTCAGACCTCATATTCAGCACACTGCAATAAATGTTTTAGTTAAGTGTAGAGAACAAAGCAAATCATTTAATTTCCCAAAATGTCAATCTGTTAATTTAAAAGTCATGCACAATGTTCATTCTTGTCTACCTCCCCCCACCCCCTTGCTCCCTATCCCTCTTCCTGCATCTTATCCCATCTCTCCCCCTATCCCTTTCCAAGCCCGGCGCAGTCTAGGCCTGTGAAGACTGTTTCATCATGAGCCGGGGATCCGGCCGAAGATTTCTGTCTTTTAATAAGACAGTTTTTTCTTACCACTGTAACTTTTGCTGCTTTGCTAAAGTGCTCATGATGGATAGGCCGGGTCTTTGTAACATAACAATGAGTAAGGTCTTTTACCTGCTCTTTTGTAACATAACAATGAGTAAGGTCTTTTACCTGCTTTTTGTAACATAACAATGAGTAAGGTCTTTTTACCTGCTTTTTGTAACATAACAATGAGTAAGGTCTTTTTACCTGCTTTTTGTAACATAACAATGAGTAAGGTCTTTTACCTGCTCTTTTGTAACATAACAATAAGTAAGGTCTTTTACCTGCTTTTTGTAAAGTGTCTCGAGATAACACTTGTTATGAGTTGACGCTATACAAATAAAAATTGATTGATTGATTGTCGGTTCTATTGTTGTCAATGATCTGTTTTACATTTTATTTAAATGTTAATCTTAAAACAAGAGGACACTCGAAAGGTATTTGAAGTGTCTGGATGTTTTTGGAATTGCCAACATAGGTGTCTATAACTCGAGGAAACCCCAAACACTCATGATCTGGCTGTGTAGCTCTGGTGTATTACAGCATTCAAAGAGTCTGGTCTTAAGGAAGGACTTCATTCCCTTTTATGGTCGTGATAATCACTTTATGTGAATGAGGAGATGAAAAACATTTGCCTCTAAGTGCTTTTTAATCCTCCCAACAGCACCTGCAGTAAGTCTTTCAGTCTCTCCCCAGGAATGCAGCTTTGGGTGGAGCCAGGGTGCACAGAGGCTCGGTTTGGGAGTTCTTTGCGTTCATAAATGGCTCCTGGTGCTCATTTTTCAATCCCTGACTTATCTTGTGCCTCTGGGAGGGATTTTTTCAACGTGATCTTTTTCATTCTGTGTTATAAACAAGTGATTTAGCCGCCCCAGAGAGATGGTTCAGATTTGGAAACTTACATAACCAGTGTGTGGAGAGCAGCGTGTGGATTATGATATTATCCTCCCCTCGAACTATTTCTTGAGAGAGAAAGCCCCTGTGAGCCCCCGCGCTGTCAGATGGTGTTTTTTGACATCTCAATTTCTCTTTGCACTCTTTTAATAAAACTGTTAAGGGACACACTGAAAATGCAATATTGTGCAGTCAACTTTCTTTCACCTCTCAACTTTGGTATTGATTTGTGTCTTTCTGTCAATCTGAGTGCAGTAAGAAACTATTCAGAGCTGTTAGTTTGTGTGCTTTACGGATCATAAATATAACATACATGTGTTTATGGAATGGACAAAGACGCAAATGTGTCTACAAAATGCAGTCAACTGTGAAGCCGGCACACAGCAGCGCTCTCCAAGGTCCTGATCCTGCAGTTAGTCAGCAGTAAAAGGAGCTGTCCAGGGCACCAGCTCCAGTCCAGACCCAAAGCCGCTGGGACGCTCCAGCCGCTGTGACATGTCTAATATTGATTTCATCCGTCTGGCAGGTCGAATTTGCTTCGTGCTACTTTTGTTCTGGTCGCTGAGTCTTTAAAACGCCTCCCTTGTTTACTCCCTTGTCTCTCAGTGTCTCTCGAAACACCTCTGTAACGGAAAAAAGGCTGACAAAGTTCAAAATGAAGAACTTTGCCGAACTTAGAGCTTATAAAGATATAAATGTGACAACTTGGTTTATCAGTGAGTATTTATTTCAGCAGGACAAGTTCAACTGTGTGTTTGAAGAATGAGAGTCGTCACGCTTACTTTAATGTAGAAACATCTGGTTCTTTAATGTTAGGTAACTTTTGGACAGTAGTTGAGTTCTGTTGTACAGATGAATGCACGATGTCAGGCTTTGGACACACAGACGATGAGTCAGATCAATGAATAGTTTGTTGGTGTTTGTGTTATAAATAGGAAGAAAAATGCAGACACAAGAGACTCTCTGAATGTTTTTCTTTTGTGTCTACATTTCTATTGTCTATTGTTTTGCCAGTCCCAAATCAGACTAGATCTTACAGTCCAGTACCTTCAGTACAATCCTCCTATCCAGCTCTTTGTTCACTATTGATTTCAAAGAGGACAGAAAGTAATGAATTCACATCTTCCTCGTCTGTATCTTGTAGAGCAAAGTAGAAGGGGAAACCGGGTCAATGACAACACATTAATAATGTGAATTTCAAAGATGTTGTTCAGACCAGACCCAAAGAAGCAAATAAATCATAGTGAGTGTTTATCAATGTCACTGTGGAGACCTCACAACTTACAAAGTAATGAAACACTGACGTGAAAAGTGAATGAATGTCTTTAACCCAAAGGAGCTAAAGTTAAGCGGGGCATCACATCTGGACACTTGTGTGGGTTAACCAGGAGTCAGACGGACGGACAGATAGACTCACCTGTCGATGATGCCACACATATCAATCTGCAAGTGGCTGTAGTTTCCCAGCAGCCTTTGCTGCACCTTGATCAGGTCAACAGGTTGGTGATCCAGAGCCAAGAGGCGCATACAACCCTGGAACACTCCGAAGGGGTTCACACACTCCTGACTGCTTTCTTCAGCAGGACAACCTGACGAGAAACAAACACAACGCTCAGTTAAGGCTTCCTATTTGTTATGTTGTTGGGGTTTTTTTTGAACGATTGTCAATAAACGTGGACTCTTAATCATTTCAAATAACACATTTTCCTCTCTCTTGTTCCCTTAAGCCAAACTTATGTTTATTGTTTTTTATTGCCTGATGGAAGTCCAAGAAATTCTTCAAATAACGTGTCGAGAAAACAAGGACTTACAAGTAGTGCTCCTGCAGGTTGCTCAGCCAGGTGAAACATGTTCTTCAATCACACGAGTGTAATGTTAAAATGTTACTACAGGCATCATATTACCTCATGAATGCATTTGAGAGTGGTGCATTTTTTATTTTTCTCTATTTAAATGAACAATCTGTAAGATATCTACTGAATTAAATCATAAAATGACCTTCCTACATCATCATACATTTAGGAAACAGCGCTCTCCAATGTTTTGAACTTTGGATTGCAGTACCCATTTTAAACGCTAGGTGTCAGAGTTACATATCGCTCCTTTAATATCATCACCGACCATAATATTGTGATTTTTCAAAAGTCAAAGAAAACAAACTGTATAACTTTAAGCTGTCGAGTGAAATCTAAAATTTAGATTGAATCAATAATATTTTTAAAGGATGCATTTCTCATCGCTCAAACTGTCAGTGTGATGGATTAAATAATTCTGGTTGGAGATGCTTTTATAAAAACATGTTTGTCAGCGGGGGCAGGAAGGTTCATGGTGTCAAAGTTACATCTATAACTTTCACTTCATTTGAGAAATCCAGGATCTCGTTTTTTATATGAGGTACTAACTTGTGATTTACCATTGGTGTTGAAAACTAACACTAGCGTATGTTAAGATAGTGATTTTAGTGTTAAGATAGTGATTTTAACATATGTTAAAAAGTGATTATAACCGATTTAAATATATTCCAGTGTAAAAACTTCCAGACAGTCAGACTGTGAAACACTCTGAATATTTTCTCACTCAGGTGAAGGCTGATAGTTTTGCCACCAGACACTTTGACTGCACTCATAACCCTGAAAATGATGATAATATTCACAGTCTGACCATCGACACTGACTTTCTCATAGAGGTCAACGTTTAGTTCTGCATATTTATTCTTCCTCTGATTGCCGGGGCTCTTCTTGCTCCTGTTTTCAGCCTTGGCACAAGATTTATTATTTCATGATTGTTGTAGAATCTACAGCATCTCTTTTTTTTATAATCCTAAAAATAAAACGTATTTGTCGAGCATTTTACAGCTCAGAGGGCCATTCAGTAAGACAAATCAATGTAAAAGAAGACATACAGAATGAACATGAATAGAAGGATAAGCAGCCACAAAATACACAAGGAAAGAAAAATCCAAGTGATTATAAGAGCAAAAACATAAAAAAAAGAGAATGCATAAAATAAAATGTCTGCTTGATTGAAATGCATTGATGCTTCTGTTCTCTTAGTTATTCTCTCATTGTATATGGCATTCATCTTATTTAAAACCTCAGTATAGTAGGGTTGTAATGATACCAGAATTTTAAAATCAGGGGATATTGATCCATTTTTGAGACATCAGCAAAAACAAAAAAAAAAACTCCTAGGCATCCAATATTGGATATTTTTTTGTTTTCAATTACTAAAACTTGCAGACAAACTCCTGCACACGTTCAGAACTGTACAGATACGTTGGGAACATTTTTGGTACTGAAAAGTTGAATGTATTTGTGTAAGTTAGACAGATCTCTCTCTCTTTCTCTCACGGCAGCGTTTGGTTAAAGATTTGACTGAAGATCTGAAGGGTTTTTTTTTCTAAAGATTTGGTACTTTTTGATCCTGTTGATACTCAATATACCTGAGATTGTACAGTATAGTTTAGAAAAAACAGGTGTTATCAAAAAGTATTGAAACCTTTGATATGATCTTCGGCAGACCCATGTCGCTCTTATTCTCAACTCGCCCTTGGACAAAGTATGTCAATGAACTTGTTTGTTTTATCCACCCGTAGTTCTTGTTAGCAGTTGACCCTGGACTGTGTACAACACTCCTGCTCCGGGTTCTTCCCCGCTCTAATTACAGCCCGTCAGACGCAGAGAGTTCCACCTCCCAGCAGCAGAGAGGGGGAGGGTAGATGAGTCACTGTTTGTGTCACTTTAAATTCTTAGGAGTTCAGAAGAAGATTTTGTCGGAGCGTTTTTTTCTTTTTGGTTGTGACAATGACGCATGGAAGAAGTTTTAAAAACACTCAGTTTTAGCACTGGAGCTTCATCTGTAACCATCTTTTCTATTTGATGATTAGAAATATCTTCAAATAACAACCGGGGTCAAACTCTAGCTATGTTTTTTCAGCATTTGGAGCCAGTTTTATGATCTTAGAGGTTAACTGCCATGTCATTTTAGCCTCGTTTTTCACAAGGACTTTAAGCAGTGACGTATTCCATGTATATACAGCAGCATGTGCCTTTGTTTGAATGCTTTCAGGGTGATCATGCACAAAGTACTGCAGAATAAGGGGAGGGAAATTAAAGTGCAGGAGACCTTGAGAAGGTGATTGCAGGGGGAGGAACGTATCGAATAAAGAAGAGCAAATAGGGAAAACGGGCAAGAGGAAAGAAGAGAAAGAGGAGAAAGATCACTTAAAGGAAAGAAGAGGAGGAGGCAGAGGGAGAGTCTGAGCAGCTTTACGACTTCATCCCTCAGTGGGTGGCACTAAACCGCCAAAGGAGTTCTGGAGATGATAATTATTACCTGAGTACCTTCATGAATTTTAAACAGTCCTATATGTGCATGTCAGCAAAATACTTGAGGTACAAAATTAAATATTTGCCAAGAGAAGGCTTTCAGGTGAAGAAGCAGAGTGTTTGGCAGCCGTCCCCAGCTCCAGCTATAGTTTTCTTTTAAACTGCTCATAAATAAAAAATAAAAAAAAGCTAACACACAGACACAGCATTCAGGACTCATGCATTCAAGTCTTCTCACCACCAAAGAAGAGATGACTTTCTGCGGTCAGAGGAAGTGGGATGCTGGTGTGGGCGGTGGCACCTTCATCTTTGTCCACCGTGATGCTCAGCTGATCCTGTCTGGAGTTCATCTCCACCGAATGCCACTGACCGTCGTTCAGACCGGAGCCTGCATGCATGCACACAGACATGAGTGCGATCCGTTTTAAGTCATTTGATTTTAATATGACCCATGATTGATTTTTTATTACTTGCTGTATATCATGTTGTTTTTTTTTACCTTCATAAACCTTTATGAAAGTGTTGTTTTTCCCCTTTGTGCTGCTTTATGGAGTACAGCTTTAATCATTGAAGTAAGGGGAAGTACTTTTAAAAAATTGATGGACCAAGAACCACATTTTTGTCCAATAACAACATAATAACTTAAGGTCTGTATATTGGCTTTTACAGACATCTTCACCCACATCTCGCGGTCTTCTCCTGTAAAGTCTGACACCGTTTTTATGACCACATGTTATCGTTGACTACAGATCCATACTGTGGCATGTGATGGCAAATGAGAAAGACTGTGACGTGCACTTTTAAGCCTCAGGGAGATTTAAGTGGACTCGGCTGTGGCAGTGCGAGAGGAAAACAACTCTCACACTGCCATTTGTCCGGGTCGGTTCTTTGTGAGATCAGAATTTCTATTCTTAGCGGTGGACAACGTTTTCCATCCTTCCATCGTCAACTCGACGTTGTATTCTAGTCCTGAATCTTGAGGAGGGAAAAAATTATGTTGATATATCCATGACAGAGATCAGCCTGTGTGTGTGTGTGTGTGTGTGTGTGTGTGTCTGTGTGTGTGTGTGTGTGTGTGTGTGTGTGTGTGTGTGTGTGTGTGTGTGTGTGTGATTACTGTAATGTGACATATTCATTCCCAGGATGCTACTGTGCCGACGTTAGCACACTGTAACCTTGACCGCTTAGTCTGATCACAATAATCCTCAGTCTTAAAAGTAACGACCAATAGGTGCTTTTGAATTTCTGTAATTGTAACATTGTTATTGACTTTATATGTACTACCAGTTATTGCAAATAGTAGTGGAGTTACAGTACAGTAATGCGTTTGGAAGTGACACGTTACTCAGCTCTCGTCGGGCTCTCCTGCAGCTGCATGTCAGATGAGTACTTGGGCAAAACACACGCTTTGTCAGTGGTGTATGACCGTGCAAAACTGTTACTTCTGATGGACACTTTACACAGCAGCCTCTGTCATCAGTGTGTGAATGTGTAAGTGTGACATGCGGTGTAAAAGCATTTGAGTAGACAGAGGACTAGAATAGCGCTATACAAGCTCAAGTCCATTACTTGAAAGAGTAAATACATGGTGCAAGGTAAAGTGCAAAATGAACTAGTTAACAGTAAACAAACAAATGAACGTTAACAAGAACCATTCCATCCGATGTCTGGATCAATGCAAAAAGAACATGTCGTGATTTTCACAGTAAAATGACAAAAGTGTAACTTCATCATCCACAGTATTGGACCGACCTGCGCTGAGCTCCAGCTGCACCCTGCCGGCTCGACTGATCTGCAGGCGGAGTCTGGCCTCACTCAGGTACAGCCACACGGTGCCGTCCTGCGGCGGGAGGTCAAAGGTCAACAGAAGGCCCGCCTTGTTCCAAGTCCTAAACTGCAGCGCCAGAGACACGACCCCCGAAGACCACGACCTCAGCCCTGGCAACTGGAGGAAGCTCGGGGAGTCGGTGAACGTCACAGCGACGGAGACTGGCTCAGCGCAAGAAAAGGTCACATTGCCCTGAGAAAGACAGAGAGAGAGAGAGAGAGAGAGAGAGAGAGAGAGAGAGAGAGAGAGAGAGAGGGAGAAATGATTATGAAAGAGATAATAAAAGATGAATATTCATCATGTGCGGAGGCTGACTCAGTTTGACTCGATGTCACAGAGGTCTCACCAGCAGCTCTCTGAAAAAGGACACCTACCATATTACCATATTGATAAACGCTGAGCGGCTAAAATAAGCCAAAGATCCTGAGGCGTCAGGGTCACACAGCATTAACACCCATTATTCATTATTTGTATCACATCCCGTTATCTCAGCATGACAAGAGAAACCTTTTTTTTTTTAAATAATGGATTAACTGATATGAGAAAACAAGATGTTTTTTTTGTTTTTCAGAAAGGTAAATCCAAAGTTTAAAATCCTGATTAAAATGTCTGCAAAGCCTCACACAATCCAAACAACCTTCCGAGGGAAACAAGGCACTTTGCATAATGGTTATATATGATATGGTTAGCACTTTTTCTAACGCATTCGGGGTTATCTCCCTCAGCACAAAATGTGAGGCACAAACTGTGCATTCCCATTATCGTGCAAAAATAAAACTCATGTCACATAAAGTTTTCTGT
>NC_083614.1:30094113-30144113 GCF_963584025.1 Labrus mixtus | reverse complement strand
GAAACACTTTGTCTTGTACTTATTGATGTATTATTAACATTGCTCATTTTATTCATATTTCTATGCATATTTCCCCCTGAGGATTAAAACAATATTTCTGATTCTGACTTGTGATTCTGAAATTGGGTCCTCGTTGTGGAGTGTTGCACTTCTAATGAATGTCTTTTCCTCCAAACGTCTGATTCCCTTCACATGAACAATTAATGTTACAAAGAAACACCTAAATAAAGGTTTCAGGATGTTAACTGTAAGTGTGGAGACACCATGCGTGGCAAAGGGGCCGGGTGGAGGAGGAAACAGGTGGCCTGGTTCTCTCCAAAGTTCAGAAATACACCCAACAACACCTCTTAAAGTCGCTAACAAGTATGTTCCATCTCATTTATATTTACACAAACAGGAAAAGGAAAACAACCTTCAGCTGTGTTTGAAGGTGCAGCTGTTCACAGGGAAGCAGCTCACACTTTAAAACCACAGAAATGTGTTATACTTTTCAGGGAAAGGAAACATGTTGGTATGGAAAAGTTGGATGTGTTGAAATGAATTGATATTATATATATATATATATATATAATATATATATTATATGAGTTTGATTATTAAAGTTGTTCAAATGTATTGAGTTGATTTAACATTTTCACAATGAGGCAGCTGCTGCTTTTAGTTTCTGAAGTTGAACCACCTTAAAGGTGCATTATGTAGATTTGGTAGTGAATTTTAGAAAGTTTGGTGCTCTGGTGGTGCAGTGGTTAGGGCGCGCGTCCCTCATGTATGGAGGCTATGGTCTTCCAACCAGGTTCAAATCCCACCTGTGGCTCCCTTCCCGCATGTCATTCCCCATTCTCTCTCCCTGATTTCCAACTCTATCCACTCTCCTATCTCTCCATTAAAGGCACAAAAAGCCCCAAAATGAAAAAAAATTAATTTAAAAGTTGGAGAAGTGAAACAATTCTTTGCTATATTTTCTGAACTAAATACACAAACTTTATTCAAAGGAAAAAATGGTTCTCTGGAACACTGTTTGGAGCTAAAAAAAAAGCTACCAGGAGAGTTACTGTTTCACTGTCGCATTTTATCTTCCAACAGTGTTCCAGGGACCAAATGTTCCTCTGAGGACAGTTTGTGTATAGAGTTATGAACATATACCACAGAATTTGTAAATTTCTTCAACTTTCACATTTCTCTACCAAAAGTTTAGAAAAACACCTTTAAAGCTCCTGAGAGGAACTTTTCGAGTTGAATATTTGACGCCACCTGTGGACAAAGAAGTACCTCTGATGTCTTTGTTGAGCTCAGCCTGTATTTGTTTAATTTGAGTGTTTCTGAGCGTTTGCTGTCTTTGAACCATCAAACATATCACTCACTGTGAAGCTTTGCTTTTGAAAAAATACATAACGGCTGTTTCTCACTTCGTCCCCCCCCCCCCCCCCCCCCCGTGGCAGCATGAACAGGCATTACACACACTCACAGGAACTTGTGCATGCAAATGCATCCAGTATTTATGCTAAGCTATGCTAATCACCTCCAGTCTCTAGCTATAAACTGTATATCAAATGAGAAGTTGTGACAGTAGTTGTGACAATGTTTCCCAAAATGTCTTAATCATATTCCTTTTATTATAAAGCCACTTCATGCAGTGACATATTGAGTTACAGGTTTTATAAGTCGACAGAGAGAGAGACAGAGAGAGAGAGAGAGAGAGAGACAGAGAGACAGAGAGACAGAGAGACAGAGAGAGAGAGAGAGAGAGAGAGAGAGAGAGAGAGAGAGAGAGAGATCAATACTAGAAGTCTGAAGGCGAACGATTACAGCACACTTAACTTTCATTCATGAAGTACTGTCTTTCTTACCCTCTGTCGTTCTTAATTTCCCTCATTCTTCTGTCCTCGCCTGCATGTCTGTGAGAACTTTGTGAGGGAATAATTACTCAATCTTTCCTTTCTGAGCAGACTAATATTGAATGTTCCTGTCCACCAGCTGTGGCGTATATGCACTGAACATTTTGACTTTCCACTCTTCAGGAGTCTGCTGTTGCAGACAGCTCCCTGGGGCAATATCACCTTATCATTCTGTGTCTGCTGCTCCATTACGGCTCTCTGCTCGAGCTCTAAATCTGTTTATGAAGGACGACAATGACAGCTCTTATCAGGAGACAGACGGTTATAATTGTTTCAGTATTTCTGCGAGCTGTTTCAAAAAATTACGTACTTTCCCGGAACCAATTATCAACTTTGGTCACAGTTGGAAATTGAATTTATTAGCACTAAACAAACTGAAGAAAAAAAAAGAAACAGCGGAGTCATAGTCAGGTCTCTCAGGTCTCTCTTCATTTTTTACTTTGGGTTTGCATCACTTTTTTTTTCGATTATAAAGTAACATAAATAACGTTAAACAATACATACATCAAAAAATACTTCATGGAATAAAACAATGGGTTATTCATTTAATTTAAATTGTTATAATGAAGTGTAAAAAAATCTGAAACAAACAAAACTAAAATCATGTCCTTCTCTATGATTTATTTTCCCACTAGTCAAATGTGATGCTTGTAACATATTTTGCTTTAGACCAAGAGGTGAAGATGTTACCTAAAGATATTCTAAAGATATTCTAAAGATATTTTTTTTCTTTTACATTGCATGGGTTTAAAAATCATTTTAATAATCATTAAATTAAAAAAAAAAGTAATCTTGTCTTCTCTTAAAGGGGAAGAAATAGATACATTTTGAGTAAAGTTAACACTGCATGACCAAAGGGTGTGAGACAGTAGCCATGTAATCATGATGTCATCCATTAGAGATGATCTTCTCTCTTTGCTATCTTCCTGTTCAAAACAGAAAAGCTCAGAAGAACACATTAAGA
This sequence comes from Labrus mixtus, assembly GCF_963584025.1. Lineage (NCBI taxonomy): Eukaryota > Metazoa > Chordata > Actinopteri > Labriformes > Labridae > Labrus > Labrus mixtus. The sequence continues at coordinate 30,141,254 of NC_083614.1, read as the reverse complement.
ATGCACTTGTTTCTCTCTTTCTCTCAGTACTTCCTGGAAGGGAGAGGAGGGACTAATCATTTACACTTCCCTCTTGGCTATGTGTGCATCTTTTTTATTTTAGTATGCAACTTGTTAAACAGCAGAGCAGCGTGTTGCATTAAGAGTCCCGTGAGCATCTTTGCAGTTCAGTTTGAGGCTCCTGAACACAGAGGCTGCTGACTGAAACTCTTATGAGGCGGTTTACAACAGAAACTCCTGGAGGCTCGATGTAAATCACTGAAGGAAAAGTGGAAAAGAGAAAGCAAATGTAACAGTAATTACCACAATTTTCTTGTTTTCCATTGACTCTGCCAACTGTCCAAAGAACTGAATTTCTTTAACTGCTGCAGAATCATGTGGTGGCTTTGGTTTCTCTGCACATTTAGTACAAAAAAACCCCTTTACAATCATGCTGGTGTTTTGTCACTGTTAAATCAACACTATTATGTGTTTTATCACACAGAAACACAAATCCCAACCACAGCATGTTCTCATTATGGAGCAGAGAGAGAAATGACAGGCTCGTACTGAACATGCAGCATCGCCCTGCACGCCTCTCTGCTGCCATCCTGATTTAGCCAGTGATACTTAACGCCATTCGTCCGGAACGCACTGAAGCGGGACACACTCGCCCTCAGAGTGTTTACTGCCGTGTAATACAGCCTCCTGTTGACAGGTCAGAATTGAGCTGAATTATGAAGCAGTGAGCTACATTACAGCAAAGTGACATTTTGATAAATGTAAAGCAGAGAGGAAATGAGATGGTTTTGGATAGCCGGCATAAATCTTAATGAGGCAGCCAATTTATTTCAACTGCTTGGACAGCCACGGGCAGATAGCGCGGGTGTCTGACTGTTTATCTGTTTGTTTGCCAGTCTGTCTGTCTTTCTGTTTTCATTCATCATTAATTTATGCTAATGGCAGTTACACTGTGTCTAACAAAAATACATCTGCTCTGGCTTGTTCTTGTGTGTTTTTATAAGCTGCACATATCCCCGATGCCCAGTGTTAGCCATCATTAACTCTCCTGTGTCTCGGCCAGCTTGTGTATCATCCTCCTGATGCGACATGTATCACCACTAAAGAGACGACAGGGACAGTTGGGATCAGGCTGCCAAACGGGAGCGATAAGTAGGAAGAGCCTCAGAGAACAGCTCACAGTCTGGAGCTGTGGAGATAGCGCATCTAAATCTTCAGGGTTTTTTTTTTTTTATCTCGGCTCCTCGATTTTGAACTTTTCTTTTGAGCCAACAGCTGACTGTGGTGGAGCATGCCGCGGCTCAGGGTGGATGCTCCAAGCTATTGATCTAAATTACACTGTCTGCCGACTGCAAACTCCTGGGAGCGTATGAGGAGGCGGGGTTGAAAGAGAGAGAGAGAAAGATGAGAGAAAAACAAAGAGCATGCAATTGAAAAAGGCAAATAATCACCTCTGGAAGAAAAACATCTAGCAGTGGCAGAACTGGGGGGGGGGGACTTATAAGAAAAGCTGTGATAAATAACAATAGAGAGAGAGAGGAGGAGGAAAATAAAACAGGCAGAAGAAGAAAGGGTAAAGGGGCCAGCAAACACAGCCAGCCAGAGAAAGAAACATGCAGTGACAGCGCTCTGATTGAGCCAATAGATGTTTTTATTTTGCTGTATTGGCTGATATACTGGGTTATCACATCTCAATCTAATCTCTGTGTCCTTCCAAAAACTGTGGAAGTAGGGTTTATTTTCGTTCACGGCTACCCAGAATGCTTTGAGCAGTTTGTTGATAATCAGCTCGGCGGGTCTGGCAGGGGGGGATGTGACAGGCGTCACTCAGGGAGCTGATGTCAGGCTGATGGCTCTCACAGATAACACTGCTCCACCGCTGACAAATAGACAATGCCAGCAGGGAATTAATGCTCTTCACCCCCTGCCAAAACAGAGGGAATTGAACAATATTCTGTTTTGCTGGATTTGCAGAGAGGGGGGGAGAAAAGGGCAGGCAAGACTAGAGTAGAGGCCAGAGGGTGGAAAGAAAGCACAGAGGAGGCATCTACCCATTCATCCATTCATCCCTCTATCAAACTATTCTTCTATCCTTCCAGAAACTTTCCATTGCTAAAAAAAAAAGTCTTAAAATATCTCAAAATACAACACAAGCTAATGAAATAAATCTTAAAAAGACAGCTTCTGAACTTCAGGGACTGTTCAACATGTAGCCCGAGAAACTACAGACCGTCTGCTTGTGACAGGAATGAACCTCCTTGCACTGAAAATTGTTCACAAAGTTCCATCTCTGCAAAATTGTAACATGATGAAATGTGAACCGTAATGATGTGAATCACCTTTTTTTTTTTTAAAGATTCATTTCTGGGCTTCAAACGCCTTTAACCGCTAAGACAGGGGAGAGAGTCGGAAATCAGAGAGAGAGAGAGAGAGAGAGAGAGTGGGGGCTGACATGCGGGAAAGAAGCCTATCATCAGCCCTGCAGTACCGGTGATGCTATTCTGATAGTTGTACTTGCCTTTGATTTCTCTTCCTTTTTTTCTCTAACATGAGGAGGCAATCGCCAAACTTTTTCATTGCACTGTAATGGGCTTTTGCTGCACGCTGGTTCAGTGGTTAGCGCTGTTGCCTCACCGTGAGGAGGTTCCTGCTCCACCTCTTGCCCAATGACAGCTGGGAAAAGTAGTTTAGATAATGGATAGATTGATGTAATGGGCATATGCATTTTTTTTTTTTTTAAAGTGAGATTTTAAAAAAAGTTAATTTTTGGAAGAGTTGGTGCCCTCCTGTACTTGCACACATTGTGATCAAGAACCCTGAGCCTTGGCCTTGACCCTCTACACCCTGGCTTGAATAAATATGGCTGAAAGTCCAACGAGCCTCTGAAAGGTCAAATATCTTTTAGTCCATAACGTCCTCCTCTTTTATGGGATGCCATTTTTTGCTACTTTGTTAGTAGTGTTGACATGATGACAGATTTTGCCTTTATAGTAATGCTAAATGTGGAACATAAAAAAAAATCATCACCACCTCCCACTTCCCCTGAGGAATTTTTCCTCACTTTCATCTGCTGTGCTCACACATCAGCTCAATTCCACTTCTGGTGGAGAGTCGACGAGAGGGCCGTCTGGCAAGGGAAAAGTCTGGGAGAAAAATTCTGCTGCAGACATTTTCAAGGGTGTTGCATGTGTCAAAGAGGCTTGAGTAAAATAACTGTACTGAACAAAGACACAGAGAAGAAAGGAAACTCTCGTGTTCTTTATACTAAATACCTCAATGGGAACAACAGAGATAAGGTTGAAAGTTGCTAAATGTAACATTTAAATCACAGAGTTTTTGTGCGAGTCATTATTCGGGTGTTTTCTCCAGAAACTAGATAATCATTTGGAGTTATAATATTGTAAATTACTGATGACAGTAGGAGAGGAATGGTTGTTGAGCAGAGGCAGATGGCATGTTTGATGTGAGCTCTGCCATATGGGGGAAATACGATGTCCTGACAGCCTGACAACACCTTAATTTAACCTCATTTACACCAACACCAACACACACAAACACATTTCCTCCCTATAGCCTCATCAGCGCTCCACTCTGTGCAGGCAGAGGCCGTGGATCATGCAGTGCTCACTGTGCTCAGCAGAGTTCATCCTTAACTCTTGCTCGCTAACATCCATCATTAATTAAAAGAGAGAGAATACGAGAGAGGAGGTCAAGCCGGGTGAGGAAGAGCAAGAAGAAGTGAGTTACAGTAAGAGGGACAGAAACTGGGAATGATACTTGGAAGAGTGAACATGTTTCCACCAACAAATTGGCAGTCTTTCTTCAAAACCTTCCTCAGTCTTCCTACACCCATTTCCCAGGTTTCTTCACCGTCTGATTCGTTTTGTCTGGAAATTGCTGGAGACATATGGATGTCAAATAAACACTGTATTGAGCTAATCAGCCGAGGCAGAAAGACGCACGTATCCCCTGAGCCGCCTCAAAATTGGATCAGTGGTTTCTTAGAAATCGCATCCGACAAACTCGCAAACAAACCAGCAGATGGACGGAGACCAACATTAAGCTTTTTTCATTTTCATTGAGGGAACAAAAAAAATAAAGTGCAAGCGATTAAATTTCCTTATACTGAGACAGGATGGAGGATTCTCTGGAGTCTGAGAGCATAATAACACAGTACGGTATAGGTGTTCAGCTGACAGATTTTCAGAGCAATTAAAAATAAATGAACAGAAAAAGTTTTAGACGCTCCTTATCACAGACTTTCTTCACTTCTCCACAGGAAGTTGACTACTGCTGGAGGGTTTTTTTCCTACTTAAAACTTAACTGCGTTTACTTAATGCTTCAAGTTGAAAAGAAAAAACCTCCATAACTGTACTGCATGTCGAGATTTAAACCTCCAGCTCAGAGTACGGAAACACTAACTGATATGCATCTTTAAGAAAAAGCTACAGACCAAGCTCTTTCACTTTCCTACGCACTTCATGACATTAATGATGACGATGATGGTTTTTGTTTGATAATGTTGATGAAGATATATAAGGATGGTTTTGGATGCTGATTAGAGCTCTCAAGAACTGCCCTCAATGTTGTGCTTTGCCTCTGGTCACTTCCTGTCAGCACCTGTGTGTCCAATCAGACTCAAAGCTGATCGTTTGCTCTTACTGACATTGTTTCTTCCTCTCTAGATCCTTGCTTGTGTTGTTCTTACTCTCTGATGTACGTCGCTCTGGATAAAAAAAAAACTTCTGCTAAGTGAATTGTAGAATTGTAGAAATAAAAAGTTAAAGCCTTAATATAGCATCAAGCAAAGATTATTCAAGTATCATATCATTAACACAGACTCTCATCTTCCTTCACCTGAAGTAGATCGTAGTTTCTTCGTTCTTTGCTCATTTCAACTGCAGAGGTACAAACTCAACTATTCCCAATCGCACTATGAGGTCTGACAGCTATACCTGTGTTGTGTTTGACTGCTGTCATACTGTCTCGATGCCTCTACCCGTGTGATTTTGGAGCTTCATCTGAGGACTAAGAGGCTGACAGTAACCCCCAAAGACTGAACTTTAACGCCCAGAGCCTTCATACACACTTACATGCTGCAACCTAAAATAGACACACGCAAAGATGCAGAGTTATAGCCGTGGAATTGTTCTATGCAGCAAAATCCTTCTTGTCATACTCTTTGAATTTCAATCTTTTTTTCCTTAAAGACGGCTGGTATTAAACTATTGACATTTGAAATCTGACGCCCGCAGAGCGCTGTTGGAGCGTTTGTTGACGCATTTGGAATAATTTGTCAAATCTTTTCCGGGGTGTTTGGGCCTTAAAAAATAAAAAGTTTTGTTTTGTTTGTTGATGGTTCTGCATGTAGCAAGATTAATGAAGTTCACATGAGCAATATACGATGAAGTAATGATGATTTTCTGAATTCTAAATTTGTGAAATATGCACACATTATACAGTAATAATAAACACTTTTAAGTATGAAAGAAACTGTAAATATAGCATGTTGTTTTCTTCCATTCAAGATTGTTAAACCCAACAAGTCTGTGACTTCTACACTTAATCATTTGGACATTAAACTGCACATATATAATAAATAGGCTGAGATAAATATAGGAAAAGTATTGACCTTGTTGGTGGTAGAGCAGCAGCCGTCCCTTCTCCAGCACCAGGGTGAGGCTGTGATCTCTCTGTCCCTCTGCGTGCAGCAAAGTCCCGGAATTCCTCAGGGTTTTAAACTTCAGAGAGATGACCTCCATATCCGTCCAGCTCGGCCGAACGCTCAGCCTGTAGACCAGGCTGCTGCTGCCATCGAAGTTGGCCACGTCCGAAGCTACAGAGACGCAAAGAGAGGGAGAAAGAGGTTCATCAGACCGACGACACAGATTCAATTATTCTCAATTATTCCCTCAAACTTTTTCTCCCACCACCTCTTAATCTTAATGAGAATACATTTTCTTCATTATTAGCACTACATGGAGATGGAACTCACAAAGAAATCAAGAGAAAAGTGTGGACTCACTGTATCTGCATCCATAGATCTCCAGTCTGAGTCCAATCCTCCCAGTGGGGTTCCAGTCCAGAGGAATCAGACGCAGATAACGAGCTATCACCGGCTGTTCCAGTTTGTACTGGACCACAGAGTCTGCATTACTGTTACCTGGAAAAGCCTGAAAAAAAAAACCACAACATTAGTCAATGTACGGTACTTTGCCTATTTTCTGCATCGAGACACCTGGGTTTTCACATTTTACCTCAGCAGGGAAGATCTGAAGGCAAAACACTTAAAGTAATGAGCTTCTCAAGTGCACTAAAAAGGAACAGGGGATCTGTTTGTTTATAACTTTGATATTCATAATTAAGCTGCTTAAAAGGGAAATGTATTCTCTTTAGACGTTTGGCATCCATCCTGGAAAGAAATTAATATTATAATCTATTGACAAAAACAGTTTGTAATTACAATTTTTCTTTTTAGGGAGGGGGCGATGTGCTTTTTATGCCTTTACTGTGGAGGTACCGTTCGGACCGCTTTGGGGACCGCAGCCTCCATACATGGGGTGTGTGCTCTAACCATTCGGCCACCGGCACCCAGGACCAGATTTACATTATAGTAAATCAGTATTTAAGTATTTACAGACAATAAGTATTTTAGACTCAAGGGCCAAAAAAAGAAAAGTAGCCTGGAAGTACAAAAATCTGCAGTTCCTCCAGTGGCCACTTGAAGGTGGCTCCAAAATGGACTCAATCCCCATTAGGCCCCATATTAAAAGGCAAGGCATGTCTACAGCCTGCCGCAAAAATGGATTTGGTTTCCAAAGGTATCTAATATTCATGCTTATCTTATACCTCACTATTTGAATATTATTAAAGCTTAACGTTATGCAATTAAGGGCGAGGTCACTATGAATGTCAGGTGGATTTCGCCAACTGTCATCTCAGGTAATTACAGTCGCTGAATTTATTGCTAAGTAATGTGGAAAAACATCGGACAGATGTAACAGCTTTCTGTGCTGTTGAATTGACCAGCAGGTTGTCCATAACTTCTGTGCTCCAGTTTTATTGGCGACTGGAACGTATTTTCTAATGAATGTGTTTGCACTAATTAAAAGATATCGATCTCCAAGCTTAGTGTACTTGGTTGGTTAGCTTTTTACGTTTCTCCATCATTGATTCATTTGTGATGACCCATTTAAAGGAGAGCTGTTTTCATTATGTCCCTGCAGAGAATAGGGCAGGGTGCAATGATGGGTAGAGCGCTTCTTTTAAATGACCTGTTTCACGGCAATCACCCGCATTCCTCTCCCTCCAGAAATGTGTGCGTGCAAACACGGAGCGAGCTAGTTAATGCAATATTTTAATTGCTTGAGCCCGATGAATAAACAACGGCCAAGATGTTGAACTCGTGGAAAACGAAAGGGGTGACGTGTCCGGGTCCATGGTCAAACCACTTCTCAAGTTCTCACGACCCTACTTCCCTTCTCTCTTTCATCTCTCAGTCTTTCCAAATACAGGAACCACAGAGGGAAGCTACAGAGCTTATCAAGCCATGCCCAAACCTGAGCCTCAACCCCAAGATTCTTACCCAAAACGGCAAAATCACAACTGCAATCGACCATATTCATCCCCCTGGCACTGGACCCCTTCATAGCCCATCCTTAAGCAAATTGATTTCAAAGCCCCTAACCAATTCAAAACACTACCTTTTATTCTGTTCAAAGAAGTTGTCTTGTTTTAATCTCAAAAAGAAGAAAAAGAATCAGGTTGAGTGTGGAGGAAAAACTCTCTCTAACCCTCCTGGTCTCGGAGAGGCCATTGATCCTAGCTGCTAATAACATCTCTCCCTCTCTCTGTCCTGTGATCAATAACTCTGGGACCTAGTCTGTCTCTGCACCAGGCCTCTTTTAAAGAGACTAATAGCCTCTATTTTCCCAATCAGCTGCCTGTGAGAATCTTGTGGTTGATGCACCAGAAGCACACAGAGCATCACATGCATCTTTATGAAGGAGGGAAAAAAAACAGCTTCTATGTTTTTTAAGTGTTACTGCAGGCTTTGCTGAGGACTGTCCTGCTTTCTTGAGAGTGTACTGTGTGTCATGCTAAGTGTGTGTCTGTCCGCTGAGTGTGTGTACTGATGAGGCTGTGTGAGTGGAATTGGCTTCCCCGGTGCAGCATAATTGCGATCTCAGCTAGCGTCTTCGGTGCTTTGAAGGGCTGAGCCGGCTGGGCAGCCAAGCGTTGAGCTCAACAAACGGCTCTGTTTCCTGCTGAGGAGGCTGAAGTGAGAGGCATCTCATTTACCTCAGCGTGCATGTTGTGAAATGTGAGCAGCCTTTGACAAGACCTCAGTCAAGGAGAGAAATATGGGGTAGTCAAGGAGAGAGTTGGAGCCTCGGCTAGCCGAGTGGTTACTCTCTCCTCCCATCGTTTCCTGTCTCTGTACAGCTTTCCTACCCTGTAAGCTGCAGAGATTGTAATGATGAAAAAGGGGTCTGCAGAAGAGTCCAGTCTTGTATGATTGGACTCACAGTAAGTAGCAGAATGTTGTTCAAAGACCAGAGAAAAAATCCAAATAGAGGTAAGGATCATGTGTATGTGGAAGAAATATGTTCAGGATATTAGTGTTGCAAAATAGTTTGCTCTTTGTTTCAGCCATATCCTAAACCAGTGCTTTTGTCTACACTGACAGATCAATACGATAATAAGCTGAATAACTTCCTGCAGCTTTTTTTTTTTTACATTTATAGAGTCTGTCTTAATATGCATTTGTCAACAATGTACTGAATACATGGAGGGTAAAATATTACCAAATTAAAGATATGGAGATAAGAGCATGGTTAGTGCACAAACAGCCACATTCACACATATGGGCAATTTAGAGTCACAGATTCTTGGGAGGAAGCCTGAGTACCCGGAGGGAACCCATGCATGTACGTGGAGAACGTGCAAACTCCACACAGAGACATGCAAACTTCTCTCCGACGGGGATTCAAACCAAGAACCTCCTCAATGTGAGGCAACAGCGTGCACCACCGTGCAGCCCGTACCATTTATTTTAAGGGACGACATAGTTGAGAAGTCAGTGAGAAGCTGAACCTGAGGCCGACAGCTGTTTCTTCAGTCAAATCTGTGACTTTACCGACACTGTAAGCTGGTCTGGCTAATATATGGAGCTCTAAACCCACTCAGAGAGCTGATCTGGGTTTATCAGCTCTCACGCCGAGTGTCAAATCAACAAGTTTTTTAAGCTGTGAGAAGTCAAACTCTGCTTCCTCTTTCCTAGCCATGTCTCCCCGGCTTCACAGATTTTCCATCCTTTACTGAAAATCGCATCCTGTCAAATCAGAATCAAAAGCTATTCTCCGGGCTGCTGCTGTAACAAGATGTCTCCTTTATGGAAGACAGTACGCCCGACTGCCACTGAATCAAATCTATTGTTGTTCAATCATCAGAGGCCCGACACGTCTTCCTGTCATTGTGACACACGGTAGTTTGCTGGGTAGTGATCAGCTGTAAAAAAAAAAGAAAAAAAAGAGGATTTTTGGAGAGAAAAAGAAAACTAGGGAACATGCAGATATGAAGGAAAGCAGAATGATTTGTTTCAGTTTTTAATTCCCAGTCTGCAGGGCTATGTCTTACACAAGCTACTTCTAAATATATATTTAGTCACCACATGCATTTTTCAGTTTCACGCTCTCATCGAGTCTGATTCACAACGCGTGTTCCTTCAGCCTGTTGATGGAAACGTGTGCTGCGGCAAGAATCCAGGCAGTCTTTCTAAGAACAGCCCCAGCCTCCTGTCGGTCGAGGTTTAACAGTTTGACAGCAGCTCCGTGCAGCTGACAGAGCCCTGCCCAGGTTCCTTTCATTGTTCCATCCATTATTAATAAAGAGTGAAAGGCTCCCGGTGAGCCCGCACGACGCTGCAGGCAGTACCAGTCCCCGCAGAAATGTAAATCATGACTGTGACAGTGAGGCCAAAAGTGTTTTAACTTCAATCAACCCACAGTTTGAGCTCAGCTCCCTCCCCAGCTGTCTGCATAGCAGTTACAATACATGGTGTTGATTTAAATGTGTATTTATTATTCATGCAGCTCAAAATGGTGTAAACTGTTTCACTGTGGGCTATTTAAGAAAGACTTTAAAGGCTTTATATGCAATTTTTTGATCCAGCAGATGTCGCCTTTGAGCACCAGCATGAAACCAAAACAACTCGCGCTGCATTGTTGTGTTAGCATGCTAATGCTAGCGATCTTCATTATGCTCGTATCTTCACACTGCATGTAAATTTACCTGAAATGAGCGTGATCTAGAAACACAGTTAAGCAGTGAGTACAGTATGTTATTCTTCTTTTCTCTAGTCCCTCAATTAAACAACTTTTATACGCGAGGGGAGGAGTCAGCCGGCCGTCCGGGCGATGTAAACAAAGTGAAGATAGGACTCTGAAAACTCTGAAAACATCACAGACAGTGGGACTTGGGTGTTACACCCATTGTAGACAGTCATGACTCACAGAGTTATTTTCAGAGGAGATACTTGATCACATGTAAAGACTTTAAAGAGATATTTCCTTCAACTAAATGTTTTTTTTTAACTTGATATTGTCTGAGATAGATAATTTATCACAGCAGGTGTGTAATGGTCTTATTGTTCATTTTGTCTTTTTTATTATAAATTTGGTGTCACAGTAAAACATTTTTGAAACAGACCTTCATACACTGAAGGATACTCCAACAAACCTCCCAAAAAATGAGGTCAGAAAAAAAAACAATTTAAATATCAGCAACTTCATCTTGAAACACAGTGAAATGAATAATGTAATGTTTCTGGAGGATGTGCTGGTTTATTGATGTTAGTTACTACAAAGTGTTGATCTCGAGACAATATAAACTGTTCTGCCCGTTCTGTAAAGTGCTAATGAGCCTGCTGTCATTTTTATAACTGGGACAAAAGTAGACGTGGTTATATTTTGGCAGACAAACCTTTCTGACAGGCATTGATATCGGTTGCACTTGTGTGTTCACATGATGGGAATTGTCTTGTGAAGTTTGACAAAAAAAAAGGCCTGAGAGGAAAGTTCGACGTGATTGGCTGATCATGGCGAGGATTTCTTAAATGTCCAGTTAGTCTTCTTAAATCAGTATATTCACCAAGTCGCCATGCTCTAGAAAATATACAAAATGTTTTCACATCTTTTCATACAATTAAATTTCCCTGAGAGTATAAATGTATTTTTTTCCCCAAAGACATAAATTTAGTCATTATTTAAATCAACTCCCCAAACTAAGTGTTTCTGATTCATCCCTGAAAAGTCTCAACAGATGTTTTTTGCTTGAAGATAGCAGATCTTAATAAAAGTAGTTCATCCGAAGAATTCAGAATATAGGCCCTAAATAAAAACATTTGGTTCAATGCGAACTTTTACAAGCAATTATTTTCAATCAAACATATTGAAGACCTCGCCCCAAAAGGTTCTTATCTTGTCATGTTTACAGGAAGAAGTTGATATATAAATTGGATTGTGTGTTTTGAAAGCAGCATTCTCTATTGTAGATGTGTTAAGCCCTATTTCATTTAACTAGATGTCATTCTTTAAGGGTACATGATGTGCTGATTTGTGTTGTTTAAGTTTAAGCTTACTCCTCACTTTAACTCAAATCCAGTTTTCAATGGTTTAAACTTTAACTGGACTTTCGTTTAAATTGGTATTCTGTTACCAATATCTTTGCACACTAATTTAATGCATCCTTGTCTCCTAGATATTATGCTGATATAAAGTGAATTTGTTTTCCAAATTAGGTCTAGCAGGATGGAATAATTGCTGCATGAATTAATTTCACTGGCAATGCTTCTTGGAGTGGAAGACGCACTCGGAGCCACGGGATGGTAGCTTGAGTGGAGGTTTTCATTGTGAATGCATTTGATGCTTTTTTGAGTTTCTAAGCAGACTGCTCTTCTCTTTCTCGAATCTTAAACAAGTGCGCTGCAGGTGCAAACATATCCAAAACAGAACCAGATTGATGGCCATTTTGTTATGTGTAGATACATTTTAGTAAAACACTGTTGGACAAAGTTTTCTTTTGTTGATTTTGAAACATTTTGCTCTTGAATTAAGGTGTGATTTCCCCATAGTTTAGTGTTCATACCGATTAGTGCAGGAGACTTACCCCTAAGCTGTCCTCCTGCCGGTGTTGTCTCCAGTTGTGTCCCGTGTCGCTGAACATTAACAGGTAAGCCGTCAGCCAATCAGAGCTGCCGTAGCGTCCCTGCGTGGCGACAGCTGTGATCTTGGTCCGCCTACCCAGATCCACCTCCAACCACTGGTATCTGTCTGAGACGAGGGGAGACCAACCTCCAGCTCCTGCACAGAGGACAGAGACAAAGACCGATCAGCGTCGTGTGTGTGTGTGTGTGTGTGTGTGTGTGTGTGTGTGTGTGTGTGTGTGTGTGTGTGTGTGTGTGTGTGTGTGTGTGTGTGTGTGCGTGCGTGCGTGTCAGCGATGGAGACACAGAGGCTGGGAGAGGTGACGGAGCAGAGAGCGAGGATCGAGAGACAAATTGTCCGAGTGAAATGTGATTCATTACATTTTAATCTAGTTGAAATGAAAGTCTTAAAGTGTGAATTTAAAGTCTGCAGGCGACACTCCGTGCTCTGATTTTGTAAGATGGACGATAATAAATCTCACAGATTGCGCATGAATGCAAACTGCTTGTTTATACGTTGGAGTTGTGTTCAGAGGTGAGGAGTGTGCAGATGTCAGGATTTCCAAAGAGAAGGGTTAAGATGCTGGGAGTGAGCTAATGCTTGGTTAAATGAGTCAGCACATTCAAAAGGAAACCCGTCTTTTAAGTTAAAAATGTTGCGAAATATGTTCAACTTTAATCCACTTCTGGGTTTAAGTCCACTTACACGTCCACAGATTTAAAACCCTGCAATATGTCAGACTTCACGACGATAAGTAATAAATCCTCATAATTAAAGACATTACATTGGATTTATTTGGGTCACAAACACTTGAAGGAAACGGATTTGACAGTGAAGCACAAGGATGGTATTTAAAGCGGTCTGATGACTCTCACCAAGCTAAGTGTCAGGATGTGTCCTGCCATTTAATGCATCCACTGCGAGTTTTATGGGACATTCAGGGTGAGTGGAATATGCTGAGAAATCATTGAACAGCTTGTTCATTTACATTCCCACATGGATGAGGCCTAAATATCTGGGCTGAAGTGTTTTCCTTTTCAAAAGTGATTTGCAAAAGGTGACGTCCCTCCTATGTTTTTTCAGGGTAACATGCTCCCCTTGTGTCCGGGCGGCAGCTGTTGAAGCAGCTGGAGCCGACATCCAGGAGCGTATGAGATTAAGTCACTCCGCGTTCATAATGAGGTCAAAAATAAGCAACCACATCGCAACGTACAACAAAGATTTAATGTCACAGCAATGGCAAACACTTCTGGAAAATACACAAAGTAAACACAAATAGATTTTCACGCCGCTGTACGTGTTAAAATAATCCTCTGACATGAACATGAGCAACGGACGCATAAATTATAATGTATTACCAAACAAAATGAGGCCAAGCAGGAAACTGGAATAGTTCAGTTAAACACACTGATTTATAAATCCTCATGGGAAGAAAAAATGTAGCAAATGTGAAAGAGCACAAAACTGCAGTTCCTTGAGCGTCCACTTGAGGCTGGCTTTGAAAGTCGAGGAACACACATTAAGTCCCCGTTAAAATGCCAATTTATATTGCAAAAATAAACATGTTTAATCGAGGTACAACAAAATGTGTTGGCCTTTTCTTCACTGTCATAAGGCTAAGAGTAATGCATGATATTGTATAGTTCGGGGCTGAGTTGACTGACATGCTGCAGGTGTGTGTGTGTAGCTGTCTGCCATGAGGCTTAGAGCCCGCCTCAGCTCCACCTGTTAGCTTGTGTCTAGATTGATCAAAAGGGAGGTAGAGTCAGCATTTCCAACATGGTGATCCCCATCACTGGGCTTCAAAACATGATTTCAGAAATGAATGGGTGACATCACTGATATACGTCCATGAACGAAGCAGACACGTAGGCTGTGTTTTTTTTAAGGTGAGTTTTTTGTTTTGTTTTTTCTAAAGGAAATTTTCTGTCAACTTTAAAGATTTGTGAAAATGACTACAATAAAATACAAATTTATTATAAATTTTATATTTATAATATTATAAATAAATTATAAATTGTCCCCATTCAGATCAGCAGCCTGGCACAACTACAGTAAATATTTCATAAGGCGACAAAGAGCGACACAAACTTTAATTTTTGATTCTGTTAATTTTTTTATAACACCCATCTGTACATTTTGTAATCTTTTTAAATTGTTTCATTTATGTTCTTGGAAAAATGTGTTTGCTGCTTCCAGAGAAAACTCCTCAGGTTCTAAACCGACGGCTTGTGCTGAAGAGAGACGATTTTACTTCTGTTACAAAGAAGTCATGAAACAAATGGGAAAAGAGACAGATATCATGCCGACTGTCAGTCTGTTACATATGTGGACAAAGAAATAAGTACTGAGTGATGTTTGAGAAGAAGGGACCATAAACTCTAAACTCGCATTAGAGAGTTTTAAAATCTGATTTACAGCCTGATTTTTCATCTTATTACTAACTGTTAAAGTGAAATTAAACAGATAGACTCATTTCAGAAAAATACAATACACTGTGCATTATAACTTGTGTTAACATCCTCAGCTTAAATTAATCTTTAGGCCCAGTCATCATTTTAAGTAGAGAAATAAATGTGTCTGGTATTTAAAAGTGACGGCTCAGCGAAAAGCCAGGCGAGTAATAAAATGCTCCAATTTGAAAAAAGAAGAGGTCGTGGTTCTGAATTAACCTCTCCGAGGAGTCCAAAATAGGAAACACATCACAATCCTATGACTTTTTTTAATACATTTTATGAACTCAACCCATGGGACAAACCAGACTCTGCATTCATGGGATGTGTTTCTATTCAGACATCTAACCTGTTGCTGGAAGGCAGAGGGTCGGAGGAGGTGAGGGAGAAAATTTAGAGATAGCGGAGGAGGACGGCGAGACAGAGGGAGAGTTTACACAGTATCTAACTTTGCAGGGAGACATCGGTAGAATCACCCAGCTGCAAGTTTATTCCTCCTCTGGATGCTGCAGACATCAACTATTCAAACGAAGGTGTGTGTGTGTGTGTGTGTGTGTGTGTGTGTGTGTGTGTGTGTGTGTGTGTGTGTGTGTGTGTGTGTGTGTGTGTGTGAGGGATAGAGAGCTATGACAAAACCTGATTATGAAGAAACATTGGAGGTGATGGAAAAGGCCGCTACAAGATAAGAACACTTTGAATACTGAGAGGGGCGTGTGTGTGTGTGTGTGTGTGTGTGTGTGTGTGTGTGTGTGTGGTACAGAAAAAGTGCTGAGTCAGAAAAAAAGCAAATCCATGGCACCTGAACAACGGATGGAGGGATTTCTTCCCCCATAGAGTGAATGTACATACCGCTCACACACACACACACACACTGCATGCATGAAAAGACAGACAGATTTAGGAGCACTTGAGATTGTGTTGCCAAGGTGATGTCATGCTGACACAAGGCCAACACAAATCAATACAGTAACCGTTCAGGCATGCAGCCTGAAGTGGCTCATCACATCTATTATCATGCTGCTCTACACTGAAATAGAAAATGATTGACACAACACAGTTACACTGTTCCACATAGTGGGCTGTTGAACAGGTGGAAGTACTCCCTGATGCTATTCAGCTGTAAATGAGGTGCCATGTCATCGATAATGGATGTTTCTAATGGCAGACGTCTTACCTTGATGCAGCGGGAAGGAACACGGTACGTTTGTATTTGTGCTGGATTTGATGCTTTTCTTTGTCATATAAGACACTGTGTTTACTGTGTCATCATCTATTTGTGAGTCAACACAACATGTAGACATTACTGTGTGAATGACTTCAATCAATTAGATGTGGTGTATCTGGTTTATAATTTGCCACCAACTAACACTTATTGTGAATCCAACATGTTATGGATTAATGATCAGCATGTGAACAGCGGACACTCCACACTCCACAATGTCAGACACACTACAGTGGACGGATGATTTCTTGTCATATTGGCCACCTTTTTTTTCTTCTTCAAAAAAGACCTTTCAGCGGTGGCCTTTATTATTTCTCACAAACAAAAATCCATACGCTTGAATATTGAAATGAAAGACGGTTGATTTCTATTTAGCTGCTTTGGCATCATCGTGGATGCTGGCTCACTGCCACACTGCCGCGGCTCGTGTGCACATTAGAAGAGAAATCAATAGCGCCATTGTTGCGTAATCCTCCTAATGCATTGATCATCATTATTTCTGCCTACTTTCCCTGATTGTCTTTTAACCCAACACCTGCTTTTAGACGACTGGCCTTGCTCCTATCAGCCGGTTTCATACGGCGTCTTTACCTTTGGACCTGTCACTTCTGACTGCCCACTGGTTGCCAACATCTAGCTGCCCCATTAAACACAGAAATTCTGTTGTAAATGTCTCGCCTTGCTTGGCTGTTTTAAAGTTACTTTTAGAGTTAATGACGTCCCCAGATGCTGACTGACAGTGAGACATTATCCTTTACTAGAGCTGTAAGAACAACATAGGGCAAGCAATAGTCCTGTTCTCTTGTTTTTCATTATCTGTGGTCTCTATCTGACAGTCTGTATGAGAAAAAATGTAAATAACGCATACATTGTTTATTTACTGTAACAACCAGTACAAATGTATTGTCAAGTTGAATACAACCGTATAAACACAATATATGGTCGCCAGCACCAAAAAATGTTCTGAATTTAACTTGATTTGTTCATATACTCCATATAATTAGATTTACAGGCAATAATTAGATTCTGAGGTCATCACATTCCCTTCTCCCCCAGCAGCTGTGTCAGAGCGGCGCTGTCTGCTCGTTAGGACAGCGGCTAAAGGCCACCGCTAATAAGTACCTCTATAACAGACAAGAGCACTGACAGCACAACAGGAGAGAGCTGACACCCTGACCTTTACTCATTACAGCTGGACCCGAGGGAGAAGAACAAGGAAGAAAGGAAGAGAGTGAAAAGATTGACAGAATAAGGGGAGACGGAGGCAGGTCAACTGACATCTACGGGGCGGCAGAGGAGAAATGAGGAAGTGAGGGAGAGGAGCCAAAACAAAGAGAGGAAGGTGGACGGGAAGGAGAGCCGAAAAAGCCCATTAGTGTCCACGTTGAAATCTCGACAAAGAAATGACTAACTTAGTCCGTCCAACGTGTTTGATGATCAAAAACAAAAGTTTCTATCATGCATGCCTGTCACTTCTGATCCAGTGCATCTCCTTGAATTCTCCACCAAATTGTCAATAACGACACCAAAGCTTTTGCTCACTGGGGCAGTAATTGAGGTGAAAAACAGGTCAGGAACATTTCGCCGCTGCTCTGCTGGTCATTCAAATTAGCACATTACCACAAAGATTAAGCCGATAACAGGGACTTGACTTCTGAGGTCATTCATATCAGAGGACCAATCGACAAAACACCTCCGAGGGCAGGAGTGGTCAGGAGAGGGTTGCAAAAGTGGACTTAAGGGTCATCAATAAGTGTGTGAATAAATCTTCTTTCCACACTTTGAAAAAAGACTTAATTTAATTTGTATAGACACTCAAATCCTAACCACGAAGAGTGTTTTAATGTCAGGCAGTAATTATAGTGGTACAAACATGCAGGAGCTCACTTAAGCCCGATGTAAAAAAACGTCCAGGTTTCAGCAGCGGATAATAGGCAGACCTGTCAAAAATATACTGTTGGATACTTTCTTCAAAAGCTAACAGGAACCTCTTTTTTTACAGCATCATTTTTAACACCTTAATGAAGCCACATGTATGCTGATGCACTTTTATTATGACATTTTCTATTTCATTTTACTATTAAAACAGGGGTTTCTTTTAGACAGAGAGCAATACATCAAATAATTTGACTTTAGTGGGGCTCAGCTGCAGCTGGTGCATTATAGTATGTTTGAAATTAAAGATTTGTAATATTTTATGAATGTAATAAATATGCATGATTATTTTACAATTTACATTCAATGCATTTGTGACGTGTAATCCTATAAAACCCACAGCATTACAGTTACAACTTTTGGTTCAATAGTCTCACATTTGTGTTGTCTGTGTTTGTTGGAAATCTATTTTATTTCAGTTTTGTTCACACAAAAAGATTTTGAATGGTAAACGGTAAATGGACTTGAGCTTGTACGGTGTTTTTCTAGTCTCCAGACTACTCAAAGCTCTTTAACACCGCAGGTCACACCTACACATTCACACCCTGATGGCAGAGATTGTTATCTAAAGTGACCATCAGAAGCAACTCATCCCATTCATACACATTCATACACCGTCGACGAAGCAGTGGGAGCACCTTGGGGTTAAGGGTCTTCATCAGACATGTGGCTGCAGGAGCCGGGGATCAAACCAAGATCTTCCAGTTGAGAGACGACCGACTCTACCAACTGAGCCAGAGCCCCCATGTCCAAATCTTTCAACAGAGCAGATACAGACTTTTCACTACAGGACTCTTTGTAGTGATTATTACAGGAAGACAACAAGAGCAGCTTATATATGCAGTTAAATAAAAGACGTAAGTGCTGTGGGACAGTTTAACAGTAAAAACTATCCTCAATACTATAATTTTAGTTTAACAACTACCTTATTTTGATTTAATAATCTTTTTGTTCTTTGTCACAAAAGGAACGAAAAGTAAAAGTTGTCAAATGTTAAAAGCTTTCTGAACAAAAACAAAACTTTAATTGAAAGAAGTAATTAAAATAATAACTATCCAATCAAAAAAGGAGACAACGATTATTCATCTTGCCACATTTTTGTTATTTACTGGGGTTTTATTACTGATAGTTTTCATTTGGAAGAAAATATGTACAGACTTTTGACGTTATTCATCATGAATACAGGAGATAGAGAAAATAAGCAAAATCAAATATTTTGCTGTTTTTAATTATGGGCCAGACTTCATAGTTAAAGGTCTCTCTAACAACAAGCTTCAGACTGTGACCTTGTTGTCTGAGGATGTGAACTTGCTGGTGGGTGGGAGACTGTGCAGCAGAAATCAATACACATTTGATTAGTACATGGTTGCTCAACAGAAACAGATTTTAAAATAAACCTTGAGAAATTGCAGTATTGAGTGCAGAATGTTTTATTATTGAAATTAATTCACCAAGAGTCCAATAAAAACAAATGGTTTTTCCGCTAAAAGGTCAATCCTGCCTATCTACTGTGTGTGTGTGTGTGTGTGTGTGTGTGTGTGTGTGTGTGAGAAAGGGGGGGGGGGTTCTGGTTGTTGCTCTGGAAGTTTTACATCAAGTCCCCCATAAAAATGAGTGCGTCTCCTCAATGTGTCATTGCTGCAAGTCATACATGGATCTTTTCTGGCTAGCGTTAAAGCATCAAAGGGAATGTTATTTTGGATGTTTCCTTGCGGCACTGTGTTAGAAAACAGGCCAAGGACGTGTGGCATGGAGGCTGGATCATGGCTGTTTTGTGGCGACAGTGGAGATGGAACAGAAACTCAACAAGTTCATTTCCCAGATCGGGCCCATCAGAAGCCCTGCATGTGTGAAAAGTGGGCTTGACTTAAGACCACAATCTTCCCTGGTTAACATGATCTTGATTCAAAAATGAATCTGGACCTACAAGGGAAACTCTGTAAACCACTGGGATCTGTTTGAACTTTGAGCAGATTCTTGATGGATCAACACATTACTTTTTATTTTATGTGAAAGAAAAAAAACATAAACGTCAGGATTCTTCTTGTTTCCACCAAAGAACGTCATACTTTGATAGTCCAGTGCGCACATTGGCTGCTGGAGAAACAATAATCCTGGATAGCAAACAACACCGAACTGTATTGAACCAAACCAGACCGCTTGGTGAAAAAAGGGGCTAATGATATTGAACAAGAGATGCCAAAATAAGAAAGAGCCCTCTGCTGGTTTTAAAAAAAAGAGCCTCACAGTTTCTTTTGGTCTCATTGATTAAGTGTCCCATATCCAGTCTTAAATGTTGAAAGAGCTATAGCTACATCCCCATGGTTGACAGAAACCCATTGTTACAACTTTGCAATCATACATAGCTAGCCCTAAAGTGTACAGTGCACTTTTAGTCAATTTTAATCTAAATGGGACCATTATTTGTAAGCTGTGGCCAACTAACAAACGGGCAATTCTTTTGTCTGAAGAGTCGCCCCCTGCTGGCCAATTGAAACAGTGCATGCTCACAGCATCGTTTTTTGAAAACAAAGGCTACATCCACTTCTTACTGTATATGAGGTTTATGGATTTTAACTTAGAGATGGATTCGTGACGACCTGGTGCAATCCAAACTCCTCCTCTTTTACCACAGACTGTTTTGTAGGTAATGGAGGCGTGACCACAGAGAAACCTTTCAGACCTCTCAACCAGCTTGTGACTCCACCTCACAGTGAATTAACTTCCGCCTTTGTCTCATAATAAGACAGTAAAAAAAAAAAACACATCCAGCACATTATTTCTATCCTTTCTGTTGTAATTGTTAGCTCCAAAGTGTTAAGAGTTGCCTGAGTAATAGGGACTGACACAATGCTTGTCAGGGCAATGGCTTCAGAGGAGGGAGCAGATGTGTGCGCTAAATGACAGTAATGTTGCCCTGATGTAATGATGTTCCACTGACAGAGAGACGAAACACTAAAGGGGACAAGAAGACAAAAAGACAGGAGAGATGGTGAAAAGAATACAAGCAATTACAAGAGGAAAAATTACCAACGCTCAGTGGGTCTGAAAGAGAGGAAGTCAGACCGAGCACTGAGAGGGAGAATATTAACAGGTCAACATTTTAAAATGGGTTGAAGTGGGCTTCGAGGGGATTTGAGCTGAATGAAGCTGAAAGTCACATAGTTGCAGTTGATTTTAGGTAAAGCGTAACATGATGTTCTGAAGGCAACAGGAGAAAAGGCACAGCTGAACAAAAAAAAAATGACTCGGCGACAGAGCAAACAACCAATCAGTCCAATGAGGAGCTGGTTTAACCAAAGCAGGGCACTGGAACCTGTCTGTGTCAGGTAACGACACCAGTTTCAGGGGGTCTCAGCAAACATTAGCAGAGTCAAATTGGGACAGGCCCCTGGAGATACCAGCTTCGGAGAATTGCAACTAAATGTGGTCGGCAGGTGGAGGATGTAGCGAAAGGATGGCAAGTAATGGGACTGAGACCGAGAGGGGGTTTATAAAAGAGAACAAATCAATGACGGCTGCAGTTTGGTGGTTATTTATAAGACCTTCATGCACCAAAGCTGAATCATACAGAAGCAACAAGTCACGAGAGATAAACTACCAAATAGGGAAACTAAGCAGGAGTGTGTTTTCCAAAGGAATCTCTTTCAACTGAGAAAACAATGTATAAAACGCAAAGAATGGGACATCAGTGTTTTGTTAGAGCTGCTTTTCTGGCTGTAAAATAGATACATGTACTGAACTGAAAACAGAATGAGACCTAGCAGACCTGAACAACTGGCAGAATGAAGATATGAACTTATCAGAAATACATGTCAGAGGTCCCTTAATCCAATGTAACAGAAGAATGTGGGACACCTCCGGCTGGCATTGCCAAGCATTATCTGTTTGACTTACGTTTTTGGAGGTGATTTATTGTTTGTGGAAATGAGAAAAAATATTGTAAACTTTGCCTCAATGTTGTTGTTTGTTTTTTCCAAATACAATTGTAAGACAATGTAAAAACCTACAGGTAAAAGTGTAAGTCATTGTGGCTTGTTCTAATGCATCTACAGAGACATATCACTTGGATCTGCAGTTCCCCCCTGCTTTGGTTCACTCTCATCATCTGTTTCATTTTTCGGCTTCAGTCGGCGGCTAAAAAGCTCTTAAAACCCACTGGGCACTTCCTGCTCGGAACCACAATGGCAGACAAACATAATTAGCCACTATCTGGAGAAGCTACACAGCCAGTAATTTCCCCTTAGGAATTGGTAGAGACCAAAACAAAAGCTAAAAGGCACTGAGACTTACAAAGACTAACATTCATCAGTAATGTAGTAATTCATCAAGTCATGATTGTTGATGTCGGACAATTTGTTCTTTATGATTGTTAACAAAATACAAAGACAATGGATACTGAAAACCCAGAGAAATATATCAGGCCATTTATCAAATACAGAAAAACACTTTTTATAACTCGTTAGCTTACATCAGACCACAGCTAGCGTTAGCATTCAGTCATGTCCTTGCTAACATTTATGTTTAAAAATCACAGATATGACAAAAGGTGTATACATTCTAGATATTAACATTAATCAAGAACACATTTATATAAGCCCATACAACTCACTGGATGTATTTTCACTTGTGTTAAAGGCTTTATATGTGATTTTTTTGATCCAGCAGATGTCGCCCTTGAGCACCAGCATGAAACCAAAACAACTCGCGGTGCATTGTTGTGTTAGCATGCTAATGCTAGCGATCTTTATTACACTCGTATCTTCACACTGCATGTAAATTTACCTGAAATGAGCGTGATCTAGAAACACAGTTAAGCAGTGAGTACAGTATGTTATTCTTCTTTTCTCTAGTCCCTCAATTAAACAACTTTTATACGCTGAGGGGAGGAGTCAGCCGTCCGTCCGGGCGATGTAAACAAACTGAAGATAGGACTCTGAAAACTCTGAAAACATCACAGACAGTGGGACTCGGGTGTTACACCCATTGTAGACAGTCATGACTCACAGAGTTATTTTCAGAGGATAGACTTGATTTCTATTATATTTAAGTGTTAAAAATCACATATAAAGACTTTAGCATTAACCATGTAGCTCTCCCTTCATGTTACTGTAACAATGCAGTGTGGTGAAACATACTGTTAGGTCCTTTCTAAAGTTACAAACTGATGTTGATGTTATTGTTCATTTTTACTTCACATCAGTTGGCTTTTAATACGGAGTTTCTGGTACAGTAAGGTACAGACACTTGTGGTTTTAACTTCAAAATCATGGAGAAAGTCTCAATCAGGTTTCTGTGTCCTTTTTTTTCTAACCTTTTTTTGGGATCCCAGCTAATTCATCAGACCATTTGTTGATTTATTTGATGGAAAGCGCTGATACAAAAATGTGGTTACTCAAACATTTAGCCACTTTAACACAGACTGAACAAGACACTCCTCAAACTCTCCACAGTGAGGGTGATGTCACCAGAAAATGTTGGCCATGTGAATATGGCCTACGTCCAAAAAATTAACCATGAAAAGTGTTTCAAAGTCACACACCTCTGATATCTTGCATATAAAACATCACATTATTTTTGTCATTAATACAGAAAGGACACACTGAGCAGATGCTGAGCACTATTTTTATATGATTGAAATGAACCAAGCAACTTTGAAATTAGTTTTAAAAAAAAAAAGAAATACAGAAAGGACAGAAGTGTCACTGTTGCAAGAAGCTCTTTAGTGAGAAAACAATTTATTTACATGTATTTATTTGTTTATTGTTGATTTTTAACCAGTCTTTTTTTTGCCATTTTCGCAAGTTATATTTTTAATGTACGTGACAGCAAGTAACAGTAATTGGTAAAAGATTGTCACATCATAAATATCCAATTTACTCTGGGGCTGTCATGGATTTAAGACTCGGGCTTTTATCAGGAAATTGACTGAGGGATGTAGAAAAAATACATTACAAACAAAGCTAAGGTGAGAGTCCTCCAGCAGCATTATGTCAAAGAATCTGACAATATTTTCCCTTATAATTAGATTTATGTAAAGTGACTACTTCAGACTTCAGAGGATTTGGGCGGAGGTGCTGCAGAATTTAATGATATCAGGTGTTTAAGAGCAGCATTAAAACGGGTACCTGGAGACACAGAGGGGTGCACATAAACACAAAGATCAATACCTCATTCTTTGGTCCCCTCCACATATAGTTTAACCTACAGTCCCTTGCTAATGTTTCAATCCCCACTTTAAATCCAAATAAGCACTTTCCAGAAAATGATTACCGGCGATTGATGAAGTGTTTCAAGCCTATTTCAGCCTAATTACAATGCCTCTAATATGCAATTAGCAGTATGGCCCAGTGAAAAACAAAGACCCTTTAGATGTTAAATACTGCCATTAACATTTGCCAGTAAATGTTAAATGCTGTCATTAACATTTGGCTATAAGATGGAATGAAGTTAACTATATGTTTTCTTGGCAGCTCACATGGGGCTGAGTCAAATTACATTTACTGCACAGGCAGACTTCACAATACAAAGAGGAAAGCACAAGACTGACAGGTAGGGCGATGACTAAGGAGGGTGAAAATAGAGGAAATGTGTTGCATAGAAACTCAGGGAAAGAACAAAGAGACTCAACTCAAGCTGGGTAATCAGACACAGGTGGGAAAAAAAACCTTCTTACGTCTGCATAGATGAGTATGCATACAGTAATTAGCTCA
Source organism: Labrus mixtus (assembly GCF_963584025.1). NCBI lineage: Eukaryota > Metazoa > Chordata > Actinopteri > Labriformes > Labridae > Labrus > Labrus mixtus. The sequence continues at coordinate 30,116,724 of NC_083614.1, read as the reverse complement.
TGGACACATTTAATGAGAACATTTAAACTTTGTGAATCACACATTTATTTCTGGTAAATGTCAGATCCACACTAGTAAGTGGGAACGTTTTTCAAGTATCTGAATATATGAAAGAAATAAAATAATTATGTTAAAATACACATCTATATCAAAGTTTGTGAATTTTCAACATCTCTTACTTTTCTCTCTTTGTGCTCTCTTGTCTGTTAACCGGTTTTGTTTTCTTCAAAATAGCCATTTATTTCCTCATTTAACTTCCCATTGCAGTATGCCACCATGCCCACTGCTTTATCTTTATATTTGAATGTGTTACATGAATAGTTCCACTGTTGCAGTCTGAATAATTCCGATATGTATTTATGCATTGATGTTGTATGATCTTGCGTTTTGTAGTGTTCCTTGTGTTGAATAAACAGATTACAAAATACCTCGTGAACTCTTTATTCAAATCTCCTAAACACTTTCTTTTCACCTGCATGACAGCAGAAATTCACAGAGTTTGTTGACTGACTCCATGGGTTCATTAATCACAGGAGGCAACACCAACAATTAAAGTGTCACATCACAAACCCCACGTGTTCAGACAGCAGGCTTTAAAAAAAAAAAAGAAAAAAACAGCAGCACTCTGAATACTTTCAGTGCTTTCTCCATTCTGAACTCACTTTGTGTCTGGTCAGGGGACAGCATTCCCCCTCTCACACAATCTTTATTTGTACAGCCTCAATTCATTACAAATGTTATCTCAAGACACTTTACAAAAGAGCAGTTACTCAGATAAAAGACCTTACTCGTTTTAATGTTACAAAAGAGAGAGCAGGTAGAAGACCTTACTCATTGCTATACAAAGACCCAACGTTAATCCATCATGAGCACAGCACGAAGCAACATTTTGCAAAGTCACAGTGGCAAGAAAAAAAATTTCCTTTTAAGAGGCAGAAATCTTCATGATGATCGGTCATCTGCCCGAAAACTGCTCCCTCTGCCTCGTCCCAGACCCACCACTGCAGACCCTGTGCTGCTCTAGATGCTATGTACTCTGAGGGGCTAAAGAAGGGATGAGCCGATCCAAAACTCAGCATCAATACCGGCTCACACACCCAGAGAGGCCATCGCTACAGCAACAAAGGTGATGTTAAATGCACGGAAAAATAGAGAAGAGACAAGTCCATGTCATTTACGAGACAATGCCAGTAAGATAATAAATGCAATGGAACGCCTCGGGGATGAAAGTTTGGGGGATGCTTTGTGCATGCGCTGCAACTTGTCGCGAGCGAGGGGGCTGCTATCACAGCGTAGTGTGTGATGCAGTGGCTACTGACAGAAAATTGTTGGCCACTGGCATATTCACGAGCTCAACAGGCCACCCAAGGGTCCAAAACAAGGAAAAGTGACACACATATTACAAGATGCAGAGCCTCACTGCACAGCAACGAGCCCCATGTATCCTACATATGCAGCAGAGTACGACTTGCCGGTCACATTAACTGCAAGTCAGTGGGGGCTACTGGAAATGGCCATCGTATAGCTCTAGCCCCTTTTGAGGAGTTTACAAGGGAGGTGAGAACTTCGTCTGCATCTGATGTCATCCCCATTGTCGGTGTCCTTATAAGCAATCTCCGTCGAGATAATGAGGCTGCTTGGGAATTAAGACCATCACAGGCCCCCTCCTTTAGGCTGTGGACAGATGTTTCAGAGGCCTGGAAGCTGAGTCACTCCACTCAGTTGCAACGCTACTGGATCCAAAATATATAAAGACAGGTATGTGGGGTCTCTCATTAATTTTATTTCATGTGATTTTCTCTCTCTCTCTCTCTCTCTCTCTGTGGTGTGTGTGTTTGCATTCCTGTGTGTGTCTATCTGTATCAGACAGCCTGCATGTCTACCAGTTCAGTGAAATGTATTAACAGTCTCACATTAATTCACAGCTTATTATAAAGCTCAACCAAAGACATTTGGAGAATTGCAACTTCTTTTTCTAGTTCACATCAGCCTGTGCTTGTAGTTTTTTTTTTTTTTTTTTTTTACCAAGAAACCAAACTGTGCACATCTATTCTCACATGGAGGTAAAACTTTACTCAACCTCCCCGATTTGGCATTTACTGTACAAGCAGTTTATTTATTCTAAAGAATGGTTTATAACACAATGTAATTCTATAGTGTTCCTGTAAACACAAATAAAACAATGCTGCAGGGGGTTGCATGTGAAAGAGTTATAGATGGTCTTGGTATCGGAAACAAAAAAGTGGTATTGAGTCATCCTTAGGCTAAAGTAGGTATCATTAAGAGCACCGGCGGTGGACTCACCGGTAGGGTAGGTAAAACCCTCTAGAGTGTTCCTATGGTACATAAAACATTACAAGTGCCCTGTTCACTCTGATAATGTGCAAGAAACCCAGATGAAGTGTTCTAAATGATGCCTCTGTGCTGAAGAAAATGGCCTTAAGTGCTCTAATTGATGTCTTTAGGATGAAGAACATATGACGCATGCCACTCCATATCATCGACATGCTTCTATTGTGAAACAGCCATATCGGGAAATAGACTATTTTCAGCGGTGGTAACTCATGACAACTCAGATGTTTGAAATATAACCGCAAGGGAAAACTTCAAACCACACAAATTCACCTAGAAGCTAAAAATGACAAAAATAAAATGTTTTTCTGTTCATGAGCGAGACAAAGGCATGTCAGGATTTTCTTTAATAGTTGAAACTTTTCCCTTCATATAATAGCCTGTTACTGAGTACTATAAGCCTTGATTAAAATATTCTACGTCGTTACATTATGCAGCCGGTTCAAATAAAGGGGCAGGTAAAAAAAAGTTATTTTTCAACCCTGTTCAGCAGCGTTTGGTTCAGTTATACACACACACACACACACACACACACACACACACACACACACACACACACACACACACACACACACACACACACACACACACACACACACACACAGCAATGTATGTGTCTGTTATTCTGAACACAACCCAGTGTCACAGTCTCATGTTAACATCCTTTTTTAACCAACTTAATATCCTGTTACGCTGTGGACCGTAACCACCTGAGGGATTTTACAGTTTTATCATGAAGCTTAGAGTTTTTCGTCAATACCACGTCTCTTCCAGACGAGCCGTGCTGCTCAGACTCTGGTTGCAAATTTGCAATATGTCAGCCCCCGACACGGGGATATTTTGGCTGTATCCTGTTCAACAGGAGGAGGCCGAGTCATGCCGTCCATTAGTATACACAGTGTATGGTTTGACACTAATCAAGGGCACTTGTTGCTGATGTATTAACATATTGTGCCCTTTGGAGTTTGAAAACCAGGTTGTCACTGTGCAGGAGATTTTTTAGCATAACTGACCTCATTATTTTATATTTTAAGGAGTGGCACAGTTAAGGCACCAAGAATAGGAGAGGTGAGCAACCAGTGATCAGAGAAACAACCAACTCTAAAAATCACTCTAAAAAAGAAACCAACATTTCCTGCCTTGGTATTATTTTTTCCAGATGACATTTATTTATGTGATGTAGAAAGGTCACATGTACTTTAAATTTGGTTGGAAATAAATAGGTGAGATTTGATAGCAATTCATTCCAGCTGGCACTGAGTGGTGGCTCAGAATCACTTGGATTATTATTATCAGACATGTTATTAAATGAGAGGCTTTCTCAAATAAACTGTTCTTTTTTTAATCTTTTTCCTTTGCTGCTCAGACCTTAAGCCCTGGGCTGTTTCCTTCTTGGCCCTCTGACTGTCTCTTGGAAGACTCCTGCCAAACTCAGCCTTAAGACCCGTAGCTCTGGATTCTTCCCAAATTCATGACATGCTAATTGTCCACTTTGCACATTGTGGTAGTAATAAGATTAACTACCAGTGGTGCCCAGCCATAGCAGGGCATGACTCTGGAATTGGAGGCAGCACTGTGATAGGATTAAACCATCGTGTGTGAACAGTCAAAGTTACTGCCAGGGACCAACTGCTGGCAGGAGCAAAGAGCAAAGAGGCATGTGGGAGTTGTGTAACCTCTACACCCCAGCTGGCCTTTGATAGATCTTTTTTTAGTTGTGTAACTACTGGGCATGTTTCTTCAATGTTTCTTTTCCTTGCCCCTGTTCACCCATGCATTAGAGTCTTTGATGGTCGGTGAGTATCAGGAGAGCAAAAGTCATTGATGCAGATTCCTGGAAATTCACAAGCTGAGAAAAATAAGACACAAAATAAAACGATGCTATTTCTGTAGTCTCTCCAGATGTCAGTTTTTAGTTTTTTCTTTTAGTTTCCAAGAATTACGGGGAGCTATCTGTCTAACAAGCTGCCTTGTCATAACTTTTGCACCTTACAAACACAACACATTTGCTTACACTACATACTTTATATACATACATATACTACTTCAAACAGTGAGACAGTTGCAGGTTGCAAGTTTACCCCCCTCACATTGTTTAAATGCAATACCCAGAATAGTTATTGTATTTTGAAAATGTCAACATGCAGAGTTGTGAGTTATGAGTTAGAGTTATTCCTAGCTCCCAAGCTTTGTCTTACAATGACAACTGAATCTGAGTCTTCATGTGATTAGATGAGGTAAACTGCATCTTCAAAATTAGATATGGTAACTATTCTTCTTGCTCTTTTCCTTTTGTTGTGATGTGAGGATTAACCTCAGTTAAAACGTATTTAATGTTTCCAATATTTTAAACGTTAATTTTGATATCCTTTATTAATCCCTGAGGGAACAAAACCTTGGGTTGCAGGCTGCGGCTGGACCAGGTCCAGCTGTTTGATTGGCTTTTTTGTGACAACCTTTATACAGAGCCAAGAAATGAGGACAGCAATTTCTCTCTCTCTCTCGTAAAAAAAAAAAAAAAAAAAACGTCCCTGCAGTGTTAAAAGTTGTTTACAGGGGGAAATGGCACCAAAACTTTTCAGAGAACAAAACTCTGCTTTGCTTATCTTCAATTTGTTTCCAAGTTGGTGAAATTATTCTTAAAGTGGGAGGAAAAGAGAAAGAAATCCCAGAGTCCCCGATGTCTCTGAGCTCTGGTGCGACAGTGAGGCACTGAGCTCTTTAAATGGTGAAATCTGCAAACTGTTTTCCATGAAAGACTCCAGAATGAGCCATGATAGCCCGTCACAAAGCCCCACATCAGCATCCAGCAGAGAGCACCCACTTGAATTGTTATTATGGTGGGTGAAACACAACTCAGATTTACACCCCTGTTGCAAGGAGGTGGCCCTGTGGAGACTTTTTGATGTACTAGTCTATAATACGAATGCATTCCAATATACAATACAGATGGGTATAGATATTGCTGCCGTCTCTCTCCTTTCCATCTATCCATCTATTTTTGTCTTTATCTCCCTCTCCCTCTATCCCAAGCCACCGCAGAAGTATCTCTCAGCCTGTGTGAATCCAGCTGAGGTTTTCCTTTGATGTTTTGTGCTATGCATCCTGTAGAGAGGTAAAGGAAAATGCATCACGGCAGCCCACAGTGCAGAACAGAAAACACCTCAGTCAAGAGATGGAGATGCAGCTAAGGGACATTGCTTTTCCAATTTTGTTCCCAACATTTCACTGGCCTTGAGCTGCCCCAAGAGAGTCAACGCCAACACCTGACCGAGTGCATTAAGTTTAAAGCTGCACAAGGAAAAACTTTCCACGGGTGGCCAGCACACTCGCAACCCCTCTCACTGTTTAGACTTTGAACACGTCTGTGTGAAAATGATACAGGTCACAGCTGCAACTGACCAATAGGGGCTAAGAGTGCAACCATGACGCATGAGCTAACAGGAACCTCTTGCGTTTAGACAATTTTTCGACAAAATAGTTCCAGAAAGTGTGAAATTGGAGGAATTGTTTTAAAGGGTTCACATTTCAAATAGCAATTTCTCAGCATTTTATAGGCTTTATGCGTGAAACCAAAACAACCCGCGGCGCATTGTTGTGTTAGCATCTATTCAGCATCTGATCTTTATTCTGCTCGTATCTTCACACTGCATGTAAATTTACCTGAAATGAGCGTGATCTAGAAACACAGTTAAGCAGTGAGTACAGTATGTTATTCTTCTTTTCTCTAGTCCCTCAATTAAACAACTTTTATACCTGAGGGGAGGAGTCAGCCGGCCGTCCGGGCGATGTAAACAAAGTGAAGATAGGACTCTGAAAACTCTGAAAACATCACAGACAGTGGGACTCGGGTGTTACACCCATTGTAGACAGTCATGACTCAGAGTTATTTTCAGAGGATATACTTGATTTATATTACATTTAAGTGTGAAAAATCACATATAAAGCCTTTAAGTGTGCTTTCATTCACGGTACTCCTACACACTTGCTCATCAGAGCAGTCAGGCGTGCAGAAGCTTCTTTCATACCAACATCCTTGAGAAACTTTTACGGAACTTTTGAAAGAAAAAATACTGTGAACTGTGAAATTGGAGGAACTTGATTTAAAGGGTTCACATTTCAAATAGCAATTTCTCAGCTTTTTAAGAACTGTGAAGATAAAGCAAATCACACCAGTTCTTTTGTCATCTTCTTAATCATCATTTTGATGTTTGAGCTGGATGTCATAAATATTTAAAAAGGAGTCATAAAAGGATGAAAAAGACTGAACGTACATCTTTGTCTCTTTTTTTTTTTTTTACTACTCAGGACGCCAACAACCAACTTTTCTAAAAAAAATTCTTACTTTTTACCTTTATAGGATAGGCCAGGTGTAGAGAGGCAGGAAAAGTGGGAAGAGAGAGTGGGGGATGACATGAACCAAACAGCATCAGGAGCAGAAGTCAAACCTGCGACCATTGCAACAAAGACTGAAGCTAAGGCTGCACTGGTCATACCAAGCATTTTCCCAGTGGGCCGACGCACTTTGTGGCTGGTAGGATTTTTTGGTTTGTATATATTTTAATAAAAGTTGCCTGGGCCAGAAACATCTCCTCAGCTCCCCTTCCCCAGGACATGAAACGTCAGTGTCAGAACTATAACTCGGATGTGCAATGAAGCTTAAATTCAAAAGACTATTAATGCAACAAAACGTGGCAGTCATGCTCGCTGCACCAACTGTTTCTAAAGGCGCTGGTGGAGACGTGTGTGGCAGTGCCAGGCAGAGAGCTGGAGGATCAGGAGTGTGTCAGGGAAGCAGAGGAAGCCTACATGTGAGAGTGAGGCTGTGCGTAGCTTCGTTATGGCGCTGCTGTGGAACCGCACTCTGTAAAGGGCTTCAGGTGGACACGCCCTTATTGATCAAGTGCAACCAATCAAGGCCCCGAGTGCAAATCATCACTGTACCCATCGTTTTAATCATGGCATCTCCAACCAATTTTCACATGAGAATATGCACAAAACCTCTCTTCTGATTTACAAGATGTATCATAAATAGGCACAGATTAAAAATGGCGCTAGATGCTACAACTATTGAAACGACAAAACCTATAGAGATTTGGTATCAGATGGTTTAGTAGCTAACACTAACAATTCCGACGTTACATGAACTATTATCCAGTTGGTTGATTACTGGTGTGAAAGCGGATTTAGAACAGTCAAAAGCCACGTTCATAGTTTATTAATAATAATAACTTTATTTATATAGCACCTTTTTAAAAACACAGGTTTACAAAGTGCTTTGACAAACAGCAAAAACAAGAACAAACTAAACCAAACACAGAAGAACATAAACAACAACAAGAACATAACAAATGCAAAATACTAAAAATAATGAAATACAATTCAACAGAAAAGAACCCAAAGTGCACGATACCCAACAGACATATATAACCCGACCATCACAAGAACCATCACAAGAACCATCATGAGAACAATCACAAGAACCATCACAAGAACCATCACAAGAACCATCACAAGAACCATCATAAGAACCATCATGAGAACCATCACAAGAACCATCACAAGAACCATCACAAGAACCATCACAAGAACCATCACAAGAACCATCATAAGAACCATCATGAGAACCCAGGCAACACAAGAACCCAACAACACGAGCTGAGACCAAGAGGAACCAAAGATTAAAATTCTTACATCTGTAAGAAACTAAAAGAGATAAAAGCAAATCAAAAGATAACAGCAATAAGAAGGTAAGAGCAGAAAAAGAAACAGAAACAAGTGAATAAATGATAAAAAAAAAACTATAATATTAATAAAAATAAAAAGTATATATAAATATAAAACATAAATAGACAAAGTAAGTAAGATGAAACATTTCCAAGTTAAAACATAAGAGGAGTTAAGATAAGAGCATAAATAAAAAGACAGTAAGAAGTAAAAGAAGATAAAAATAGTAAAACCAGTAAGAAAAGACATTAAGAAGCTTTAATAAGCTGCACTTAAACCCAAACAACACCATAAACATTGTGATTGGTCTGCCTTGAATCATGTTAGATAAAAGTTAATCTGACTTTTGAAGGGACAAACATTTCCCAAAGAAAACATTGTGAGTTTGCAGATTTATTTGGTTTTATAAGACATTTATGTCAACGTGCTGCTACATTATATTTAGTCTGAGTAATGAGCGCTGCTGTGTAACAAATTCATTCTTTCAAATATTCAACACCTGGGTTTGCCAAAGCAAGCGTAGTTGTGCATCAAAGCAGGAAACAGCTCGTTCATTATTAATGACGATATACTGTACATGACCTGAATCTGTCTTGTACATAAAGATTCAGGTCATATATCTTTTTAAAGTTTTTACAAAAGATTAAAAAAAAAGGAACAATGTCTCACCTTCTCTCCTGTTGACTTTAGCAAAGACCGGCCCATGGCTGCTGGTTAGCTGGGAGGAGCTTCTGAACGATGATGGCGGCAAATTGGTCAGCAGTGGGCCGTCGCACGCCTCTGTGAACCAATCAGAAAGCAGAAAAATAAAAATAAATGTTAAAGAAACACGGATCATGTCTGTGCATTATTTCACTGTGGGTTGGTTCAAAACAATTTCAGTGAAAAAGCAGACTGAAGGAAGTTTGGGAGTTTACTTCTGACTGAAAGGTTAAACTTGAAGCTCTCTTGAGTACCCAGAATAGATAATTGTAGGTCGGGGCAGATAATGGGTCGCACAGAGGAACACAGATAAGACAACTTGGTGTCAGAGGGAGAGGAAAGTCAATGGAGACCTTTTCATGCCTCATATGCTTTCATGTTTTAAAATGTCAAGGAGAGGAACTGAAACTTTAAGTTTTCTCCAAATTGACTCTGAATTAGTGACCTCTCAACAGAAACTCGCATAACAATTTTACTGTCTTATAAAAGGGTTCATTTTCAGGTCGTTGATGCATTTTCACATGATGCACATATTAATACCTCTATGTTTCTTTTTAGCCAAAATTCTTTTGACCGGAGAAGTATAGGCAGTTTTAAGGCACTCTCAAACACGACCGTTGGACGTATTGGGGTACCTCTTGGTTTGACAGGCAAACTGCAAACCAACAGGTGTTGCAGTAATGGAAGCGGGTAAGTGAACTGGTTTAGAAATAACTGATTCTACCCAAACTTAAAAAAGCCTCTGCATTTTTCTAGTAAGCTCGATGACTTAAAAACATTATGAACGAGGATAAATATTGGAGATGCTTTTGAAAAATAGACTGATGTAGAGTTGGTTTAATACTGAAGCTTCAGGGTCTGCGACATGGCAACCTGCAGGAAAATCGACTCTAGGGAGAAGGGAGCGCGGTGGACAGCTTTCTTCAATGTTTTGAATCTGGACTCCAACGCCCATTGCTACGTTTCAGTATTTCCCCTTTAAGCACAACATCTCAAATGTAAACTATAAAAAAAACCTCTCTTTGTCTATCTCTTCGTCTATTACTTTTCATATTTTTTCTCTCAACAAAACAAACATGTGACACACTGAATGATGTTTTTTGTCTCAGCAAAGGGCCACTTCTCAGTAGTTGACATGAAAAATACAGAGTAGGAAGCTAAATTAAACATAATGACGGTTGTTCCATAGCTGACAAAAGCAGTTTTGAAACAGGAGCTGTGACTTAAATTGCCATTTATCCACAGGGAAGCTGTTCCTAAGAATACCTGATTATAAACTCATATCAAATGTTCATTGTCTCTATGATTACTGTGTAAAATCTCTTTTCAAATGGATGATGTTTTCCACCACTGAGAACAAAGTCAGTGCAAATTACTCACGATTCATTCAGAGATGCCTGGTCCTGTCTACTTACTCTGAAAACAAGACTTCAGCTGAGATTACTTTGTCAACATTATTGAACTTCATTTCAAGCACAGGGAGATTTTCATTATCTAAGACTATAAACCCACAGACGGCTGACAGTTTTGAATAGCCTGTCAGATCCTCCTAAGTCTACACAAGCAAACTCTTTTCCTCTCCTCTCTGCAAGCAACGTTTGTCTAGGAGTTTCTGTTCAGGCTGAAGTTATATATGCAGCATTTTCAAACTGAGGAAACGTGCGGCTTCTCATGTACAGTAGCTGTGCACAGAGACATATTGGAAATCTCCTTTGAACTATAACGTCACGCTAACAACACTCAGATCTGTTCTCTTCCCTCTCCTTGCATGATTGTGAATTGGTAAAGACGTCAAATCTGTGGTACTGCATGTTCTCCAAGTCCTCAATTCAAATTCGATTCAGTTCGTTTCTATTCAAATTTCAGATGCAGAAAAAAAGTGCCTTCATTGCAAAACGAATCCAAGTAAATCCAACATGAATTTTCTAAACATATTGAAGTAATTAGGATTCTACATAAAAAAAAAAATTTTTAAAAAACGGCAACACATTGGTACGATTTGCAAGTATGCACAATCTGGATTTAGAGAATATCCCAAAGTATTCATTATACCTTTGTGAGATGAAACATGCAGATGGGCTGGACACAATTAAAGGGTTCTTTCTTTGTTAATGCTATAGCCTCCCCTCAAGTCTGAATAAAATTGCTAATTTTCCATAATCCTGCTATTGACTCACAACACGGCACAGAAAACCTAACCTTCTTCAAAAGGCAATACTCTCCAATGTGAATGGGCTGCAGCACATGTCTTGTCCTGTGCTCCTTTCCCCTGAATTTGCCTGTTCATGTTGCCTTATAGCAATTCAATTTGCAATAACCAAAGCAGATAAACCATTATCGGTTGGCAGTTCATTTTCTCTGGATTGCTCAGTCATCTCCACTCTCTCCTATATGTTTCTGTTAAGCTGATCTATCTGATAAAGAGAAGAATGGCCCAAAAAATACTAAACTTAAAGGAGCAATATGCAACTCAGACACCTAGTGTTAAAAAAATGGTACTACAGTCCCAGTTCAAAACAATAGAGAGAGCTGTCTCCCCTCGACTTCTCCTCCCTTAAACTGATGTGCACGTCGGTTGCCATGTCGCGGCCATGGAAGCTTCAGTGTTTAGCCAGCTCGGCATCTGTCTTGAAACCTTTCGGTGTTCTAACCTCTCTCCATTTTTCAAAAGCAATCTCCTGCATTGGCATGTCCAGGTTGCCTTACAGCACCAATATTTTTCATTTTGCAAGAACTAAAGCAGATAAACTATTCCAACTTAATTTCATGGATTTGAAACAATGGTTTCTTGTTTTCAGAAAGACGTAGTAAGTAGGCATCTCAACCTTTCATTTTGGTGGAATGCATATTTTGTTAACTAGGCTTAAAGGCTTTTTTTTTCATCAACAGCTGGGAGACACTAAGATAACGTGAGCTGCATGACATGTTAAACAAAAAACTGTTTATGTTTATGCTTGTTCTCTTTTTTCACTAAAACCTAAAGCATTTTTTTTTACTCTTGGAATTCCGTCTGACCTGTTTCAACCAAAGTCTCCATCCCTTGTTTTTTTCCACCCACCCTGACCCCTCTTGCTTGGACTTATTGGACTTAAGCCTACCACACCCTGAAACTCTGGTTCAGTTCAATTTTACTTCTCCTGCTTAACATTTCCGGCCAACAGCCATGCAGTCCATGCCCTCTTACTGATAAGTCTCATCTGAATTGAACATTCTCGTTTCTTTTTACCAGAACAAGTAAAACATTTCTAACAGGTGGAATGAATTGCTCTTGGCAAACTTCTATGCACCTGGTATTGATGGGCTGCTTGTTCGCCAAAAATGCTAATGATTGGCTCCTTTACACAGCAACAGACTTTTCAATCTATCCTCAAACTCTAGCGCTTGTGTTTTCTGCTTTTAAAGATTAAACAATTAAAAAGTCCCATTCGTAGCATTTAAAAATAATAAACACTGTGTTAACTTCCACCAGCATTTGGAGACATCTAAGGTTTAGCCTGCCAGGCATGCTAACCGTTGCACAGTTTGGCTTACAGTCAATTGCTTCATGACAGGCTCACAGAATTTTGTCACACTAACAGTTTTTCTGTTAGTCTAACTTTCTTGTAATGGGCTACTGGATTCATGCTCCAAAGGCAAATTTTTGTCAAATACGATTTTTTTTTTTACTTTAATTCTGATTGAAGACGACAAGCAGTACAGAGGTTGATTGATTGTAATACCACTTGAAACGCCCCATGCGTCCATCTCCATCGAACCAGTCCCAAAGCTGACAGAAGAAAGCAGTGGATAATAGCGGTGCACTGACTGAAAAAAATACAGTGAATTAGTGTGGAGAGGCGAACTAAGCGCTGTAAAACCTCAGCGGATAATCTGTCATGAGAGCACGGCCTTGGCCAGGGAAAGCTGGATAGAAGAAGCAGAGGTGTTTGAACAGGCAGGACTGATTTTTTTCCTCGGAGGAGTTATGACATTTAAAAGGTGACAGAAAAAAAAAAGTTAGAGCACACATACAGAGAGCTTAGAGAAAAAATTATGGTAAAAGGCTGCTGAACTGCCAGCCACTGACCGGGGCTTTGTCAGACACAGAAACATGGCACTACAGTATTTCAAAAACCAGAGCCAGAGACACCACAGTACCTTTGTGCTGTTTCCCTGACTGTAAGACAAACCTACAGAACAGGGGGATGAATACTGCTCAAATCAACAGCAGTAAAGAACTTATTTGCCTGCCTCTCCTGTACAAAAACCTTAGTTTATAGCCTGTATAACACATGGGTGGGGGTTGTTTTGGACGTACAGGTGTTTTAAACTAGGGCTGCTTCTTATTGTTACATTTACTATCAATTAATCTGACAATGTTACTTGTGATAATTTTTTTAAATTTCTAAAATCTAAAAAAGAAAATCCCCCAGTGCCCAAAGTGGTGTCCTAATTTTGCTTCTTTTGACCAATCCACAATCAAAGACACTCTTCATCAATTATCTTGAAAGACAGAAAAGAAGAACAATGTTTGCTATAAAAGCTGGAACCAGCAAATTTTTAGACAATTTGATTGAAAAATTACTGAAGCGATTTATGGATTATCGGTTGGCAGTTCATTTTCTCTGGATTGCTCAGTCATCTCCACTCTCTCCTACCAATATGTCTCTGTTAAGCTGATCTATCCAATAAAGACAAGAATGGCCCAAAAATACTAAACTTAAAGAGCCCATATTCTGCCCTTTTTGGGGTTCGTATATTTAATCTATGTATCTACTTTTGTACGTTCACAATAGCTAAAGTCCGAAAAACGTGTCTGTTTTCATGTACTGCTCCTCCTTGCTCCCTCTACGCTCTGAGTCCGTCAGCTGCACTCTGTTGAGCCCACACTGTTAGACCCCACGTGGGCCAAGTCTGCTCTGATTGGTCTGCCGATCCGCTCTGTCGTTATTGGTCAGTTGCTCAGCACGCGTCTCAGGAATGTCCCGCCTCTTTTACCACATTGGGAATGCAGCCGCTGGCTCCGTCCGAGGGGAGCATAAACATTAGCGCTACTGTGCTAACGCAGGCTACGGCATATCGTGGGCGTGCTACAGAAGTTAACGGGCGTGCAACATGAGCTGCAGGGCTTGCCACAACGAGCCAATGGGCTTAGATCAGTGATCTCACACTGACAATGACGTCGGACTGACAAATTTTTATCGAGGGGGCTAGAACCGAGCGTTACATGCAGCTAATGCTACAGCTAACAGGAGGACGTAGGAGAAGCTGCGTTTCCGCGGACTTTGAATTTTTGCACATAGATGTGCCTAAACATGCACAGGACACTTGGAAAACACACTAAAGAGCATATAAAACCAGAAAAGGCACAATATGGGACCTTTAAAGGAGCAATATGCAACTCAGACACCTAGTGTTAAAAAATGGTACTGCAGTCCCAGTTCAAAACAATGGAGAGCGCTGTCTCCCCTCGACTTCTCCTCCCTTAAACTGATGTGCACGCCGGTTGCCATGTCGCGGCCATGGAAGCTTCAGTGTTTAGTCAGCTCGGCATCTGTCTTGAAACCTTTCAGTGTTCTAACCTCTCTCCATTTTTCAAAAGCAATCTCCAATATTTATCCTAGGTTTGCCACGTTTCTGGTCATGGAGCTAAGTAGAAAAACACAGAGGCTTTTTAAGTCGGGTAGCATCAGTTATACCTGAACCGCTTCATTCGCTGCAACACCTGTTGGTTTTCTGTTCGCTTGGCAAACCGAGGGGCGTCCACGATGGCCATATGGGGGTACCTTAAAACCACCTACCTTCATGGTCAAAACAGAAACAAATTTTGCACCAGTATCAAAACTTCGGAGGAGGTAATACTTGCTGCTGCATTGTCAGAGAAGCCAGTAGATATCTTATCGGTCCTTTAAGAAAATAGCAAGTATAGTGAACTTTAAGGTGATCACCAGCATTCATAGTTTTTAATGTAAGCAAAACACCGGGGATGTCATGATGACCAAATTTTTCAGCTTTGATGAAACAACTGAACAGGATTAACTAGTTGCAGTCACTTCACCTTGACGTTTTCTGTATGGACTATCAATCGATGAAGGCAAATGACAAAACAACGACGAAGCTGTTTGTTTTGGTGTTGAGCTCGGGGCACAGGGACACTAGAAGAAGTAACAAGAAAAGCAGACCGACGTTAATCCATCCATTAACTTATTTTAGCGATATAACCGACTGCCCAGAGGGACTACAAGAGACAAAAGATGCTGAATACTGATGAGTACCATCCATCACTCCAACAAACACTAAAGGTAAAAGAGTTAGGGGCTGTACATGGTGTGACAGTCAGTCTCAGACTATGTGAGGATCAGGGGGTTTTCTCGTTGTGTCTCTCAGCGTAACAACCATGTGAAAAACAACAATGCCTGTTTCTGTCTGTTTGTCTCTCTACAAACTTCTCACCCTTTTTCAAAGAATCACCAGTAGACGGTTGGTTTCACTTCTCTAAATACTGTCAAACTCCTTGACAGTAGAACCAGAGCTAAAAACTTTAAGAGTCACAAAAAGCGCAAAATGTCTGATAGAAAAAAGTTCCTTTATCTACTTAAAGGTTTCATAAAGATTATAATTTAAAAAAAAAAAAAGATCTAACTGTATTACCTGAGGCAACAAAGAGACTTGAATCATTCTGTTTTCTCCCTCATAATTGTGTTACATGAGAACGGTTACTTTTTCATCAATTATTCATCGTCCTGTACCCTCGAGGTTTTTGAGACGTGACAGACAAAATAAATCAAAGGAGTTGAAACAACTCCCATTTGATCTGGTCTCATGTGTAACAGGATTATTGAGGGTTAAGGACCAGAAAGTAGACAAAATGCTGTAAGTCACACCGTCTTCAGCTCTTCAAACAAGATAAAATCCTGAACTGTTGGAGAGTAAAAGATCTCTTTTCATGTTCAAAACTGTTTATTCAGTGCTTCAATAAAAAAAAACAAGCTGTCCTTGTCATTTTATCACCTGCTGTATTTGAGGTCTCCTCATCTCTGTGTAAACATGTCACTGCACAAATACAAGTTTAAAAAAAACGTGTTTGTTTCATTTGTGTGTGTATTTTTTAAAGGAATTTTATCTTACTCTTTGTCTTATAGCGAGTGTGTCTGAAGATAGGCTTGTGGCTTTCCTCCCTTACCTGTACATTTTTCATCTTCCAGTCCATTTGGCTTTCACCTGGCCGTATCCGGAAAGCCACAGTTCAGCATGCAGTGCGGACTTTTCAGTAGACTGAACCCACATGGTCATTCAGTATGCAGTTTTTGGGTCCACCTCAGTAGACTGAACATTTCAGCATGGATACTAACTCCTGTGCAGTATGGATCGGATGCATCCTTTCAGGAAAGTGAATTGTTTTTTAACTCCCATAATGCTGTGCGAAATCAAAACAAAGGAGGATGAAAAAATAAAAATAAACAAGGATGGATGCGGCCGGTTCAGTTAACGCAGTTTTTAAATGTTAAGTTATTAATTTTTTTTACATGCAAAGTGAAGTCTTTTGTTATTTTCTGAGCCATCGTGCAGATCACATCTGAGTTGGAGCGTCAATAACAAGAGGCGGGCTAATGACGCCACTTCCACACTGAATGAATTCAACAAAGTAGGAACAATTATCATGCCTACTGAACAGTATGTACTAACAGTATACAGCACAGATAGTAGGGACTGTCTACTGTCAGACTGTGTAGGCACCAGAGTGAGATACTAGGTAAAAAGGAATAATGTGCATATGCATGAAATTCAGCCACTGAGCACCAGGGGAGTCTTGGTTTGTGGTGGTCATAAAGCCAGGCTCCATGAATGAACTTTGTAACCGTGTTGGCACATCAGCACTTAAAGTGTGACGTGAGTTTAGTTAGAGTTTATCTGTTTTATGTTGTATTTTGAACTAGATTATTGAAATCCTGATGTCAGGCTTGTTGAATTATATTTAACTTTAAATAAATGGATCTCCTTATCCAAATGGACAGAGCATTGGACATTTGTTTTGTTGCTTCCCAAAGAACACATGTCCAGACAAGTTAACTAATTCACCTTCAGTGAGTTATTTAAGGTAAGATGAAGTTGATGGAAAATAGATCATCAAACTTGGCCTGTTTTGGACCTCTAAAAAAAGTTTTTACGGAGGTGTTCGCACATCCAACCTTCTCATGAAGTAGGTGCGTAGGACATCAAACTGTCACATTGAAAAGAACAGATCCTGCACACTATTCTTGCTAAGATTATAAGAAGAAATCACAATGTTTCTGTCCCTCCGAACCTTTGTAAAGAACACACTTGAACAAGGTTTGGAGGGACTGAAACGTTGTGATTTGTTCCAATAAACTGGCGATGTTTAGCAAGAGTAGTGGGCAGGATTTACTTTCAATGGGACCTCTAAAAGATGGATGTCACTTCTTTACAATAAACATCACAACATAGACAAGCCGTGTGGTTTTGGTTCAAGTGAAAGCTGATAAATTATCAGTTTCCTCAACAACAAAAAAGAGCAAATCATTGAGAACTTGTGCTAGAAGTCAGCTTTGACTTTTTTTCCTTTTGAAGTTAACTATTTTGTTGAGTCATCAGTTTCAATTACTGCGTTGTGAGTGTGTAACAGTCTGCCTGTTTAAGCACTTCAGCTGAGACTGTGAATCCTCCGCCTGCCTCGGCTGCAGACTGGTGCCTGACAGTCTGACAGATTAACTGAGCTGCTCTGCTGCCGGGCTGACTGCTAACAATGAGAGAATATTTGTTCCCCATTTCCAGCCCTTCATCTGTCTGTTAGCGACAAAGCAGGCAGGCCGGCAACACTGCTGACACTCACCATCTAAGACCTCCCTGGTTTAAAAATTACATACGTTTATAGTGTACAAGTAGATAAACTGGTCTCTGCAATATAATGATTCTCTGTGAAATGGTATGAAAACAATGCTGTAATTTCTTAAGCTCTAAATACATTAATACGAGGCTCCGCGGGAGGCAGCAGTAATCAGCAGAATTAAATGATCAAAAGCAAAAACGGCACGGCAACAAAGCTGCAATTAAAAACATTTATCTGGAGTCTGTGAGGTTTTACCCTCATCACATTAGCACTCACGCTGGGTGCTGGGACAGGCAGCGAAAAAAAATAGTAGTAACACAATAGTAATGAGAAGGATGAGTCAAAATTAGTCACAATAACATATATCAGTCTTATGCAGATTGAGGAGAATTGCTGCAAGTTACATCACTTCCACTAATAGACCTGGGAGGTGGTTGGGGGGTGCAGTATGTGATGAGCATTTCATTAATGGATCATATTTGCATTTCAAAATAAAATAAATCCAATGCAGAGTTTTCTTTGCAGCCAGCTCACTGTGAGAACATTAAGTCCTCTTTTTTTTACAAGGAGTTTCTTTAATGATCACGTTCTCTAGCCCTCTTTTTCGGAGTGAAATTTAAAAGGTTTTGCACAACTTAAACGTTTAACTACACAAGCGTTGTAGGGCATTCTGGGTAAAGTCAAGCAAGTCCTCTTTATTTTTGCAACACATACTTTTTTCACTTACATGCAAAATGACTTAAGGATGTGTTTTCTGATTTTGATTTAAGAATAATTATTTATCTGAGCTTTTCAAATGAGGTCAAATGAATTGAAGAATAATGAATTCCTTTAATGATCTGGCACTCTTAAGGTCAAGTTAAATATGCTTATGGCACTAAAGTATTTTTTAGGGCCCAGTGTGGTTTGCAAAGTTATTGATTTATATCCTTCATAATGGATGATTCATGACTGAAACTACTCAGTTTCCCAAGGCCTCGTGATCAACCTTCAAGTCTAAAATAAAAGTCTTTACAGATGAAAAATGTTCGAAATGGAGTGATTAAGGCTACTTTTAAAACCTCTGACATCTTTTATTCTTTTGCCAATGTCTTTTTTTATAGTCAGATACCTGGGCATAAATTAAATGAGCTTTCTAAACCTGTGTAATTACCCAGGTGGCTCCCCAGACAAGATATGCAATCAAAAGAAAAAGGGGTGATGACCACAACTCCAGAAGTAAGATCCAGGAGTGTTACATGGATGGTGTCTGGTTTTAGGGTTAGCAAAGGTTCTGTGTCGTATAAAAGGCTTTTTGTCATAGAGAGATGGAGGTCAGAGGAGAATCAGGCCATGAATAAGAGTTCTGATTGTTATAATTACTACTTATTTCAAGAGGCATGCACCACTCCACTCCTGAACACAATCCATTGTAAGGATAACATTACACTGGGGCAAGGTCAAAGCAGCAGGTCAGGTTATAATTAACTGCATTTACAACTAACGTTATATTAATTGGTTGTTTAATTGGTTGTGACTGGAGTAGCAATGAGGGAGGTTGCACAAACACATGGCACTGTTTGTGGGTATGAGACCTTGTTGTGCATGCATGTTATACTTGTGACACACTTGTAGCCTTCGCTGTTATCTTACATCTCTTAAAGGAAGAACGTGAGACTTTTTGATCCAGTAGGTGTCACTCTTGAGCAGCGGCATTAAAACAAAAACCAACTGCTGTATCGCGACACCTCCGCTATTCTGAAGTCTACGCTCTCCTCCAGCGACACACCTCAAAACCGCCCTCCACTCAAACAACAAATTAGAACACAGCCGAGACATAATGCCTGCCTGTCTGCGGCGGTGAGGACGAGGAGCCCGGGCCGGCTCGAGCTGGGGCGGACTGGTAGTGTCGGTGCTCTCACTGTTTGCCTATGGACACAGACATAGAGTCTGTTTTCTGACAGGAATTTCCAAGATCAATTCTGTTAGAAATTTTGGAATCAGATGCCTTTTCTTGGTCAAGAAGGCACCAACTTCAAAATGTATTTCACATTTCTACTACATATATGACCCGATGTCAACACAGATTCATGTTTCAACGGGTGAAGTATCCCTTTAAGCACCGTTAAGCGCAAGCAGGGGACAAGATTGTCCTTGCTCGAGCTGTAATTGCCTGTGGCCTGCATTGTTGTGTTAGCATGCTAAATGTTAGCACACTCTGGTTGACTCAAATCTTCATATTGAACATAAACTGAAACAGAATGGCTGTGATCCAAAGATGCTTACGCACATCAAAATAAGCATCGAGTATGTTATTCTTCTTTTCTCTAGTCCTTGACTAAAACAGCTTTATATGCAAGGCCGTCCCGTCCATGTAAACATGATGTAAACACGGCGCCGACAACAGCACAGCTGGCGCTTCTCACTCATTGGAGACAGTCATGACTCAGAGAGACATTTACACAGGATATATTTGATCTTCATGTGTAAAAATGTCGCACATTTTTCCTTTAGTATCAAGTTAGTATGACTGGTAGATAAGGGGCATAATGTGAAATCACAGACAGACATGTTACCCACAGGCGTGTCTGTGTAAAGAACCGAGTCATTGGTGGAGGTAACAAGTGAATTAGTGTGGAATCAATTGTGCTGTGGATCGTTGACATGTCCCAGAGTGTGTTAAATACAAAAGTAATCTGTGTTTTTTGTTTTTTTTACATTAAACGAACAGTGGCATTATGAGGAAAATTGAATTTGAAGGGTTAGAATTGTAAAATTGTATATAATCTTATGTAAGATATAAGAACTTGGCTAACAGTACCAGAGAAACTTTGTTGCTCATGACTTCTGACAGATTCTGATGAACTGGTTCTTTTTGTGATTCCTGTATTCATGTTCATTGTTGTTAAAGTGTTTTATGTCTGAAACCCTGTAAATTGTGCTGCTGCCTGTCTTGGCCAGGACGCTTCTTGTAAAAGAGATTTTTAATCTCAATGAGACTTTTTCCTGGTTAAATAAAATAAAAAAATAAAAAAAACTTCTTGATACTGAAGCATCCCAGTTTACTGTGACTGGCTTGCACAGCTCCACTGTTAAAAATCAGGTTATTAAGTCATTAAAGAAACCTGACAACGGCTGTAATAATATTCAGTAAATGAGTTCAAAGAGCCTTAGATGAACAGATGAAAATGTAACAGTGACCACACACACACACACACACACACACACACACACACACACACACACACACACACACACACACACACACACACACACACACACACACACACACACACACACACACACACACACACACACACACACACACACACACACACAGGTAGGAAACTTAGATTGTGATACAGAACTTTATAAAAGAAACTTGTGTTGCTGTGCCCCCCCTTCCCCCCACCCTCCCCCCGGAGCTGCAGCTGTGTGAAGGTGAGGTGAGAGAATCTGACATCACACACACACGGACGGAAAAAAGAAAACCCAGTGATGGGTGAAATGAGAGAAGGAGTTGGGAGTGTCACTGCATGGCTTAAAGATGGAGGGCAGCCGCAATGAATGTCCGAACAGTGCACCGATCCAAACTCATCCCACTTCTCCTCTTTCTTGTTCACTCCTCGTTTTCTTCTTCTAACAACTCCTGCGGCACGACTTCCTCTTTTTATTTTACTTCCTCTTCCCCATCGTGAATAAATACTGTGATTTAAATGATCTTATTGTAAAAATGTGGCTTTGACTCAGCTTTGTTAACCACCTGTTTCCTTAAAAAGTCTTTTGTGGTCATCTCTTGTATTAAACTTGTTTGAGGGATCACAGCGATGCCCTTCAGTTAAAGTATGTATGTCGTAAAATCCTACAATGCACATTGGTTAAATGCAGTCCTCTAAAAGCAGTAAGGGCTTTCAGATTTACATCAAGTTGTTTACTTTATTGGCTGATCACTCATACAAGACTCCTGCCACGCTCAGAACAACTGACTTCGTCTTTACTGTGATAGCCTGAGTAGATATTATTGGCAAGTTTAAAAGCTGCTGTTATCATTTCTTTATATTAACAGTGGCTGTCCCTCTCAGCTAATCAGAGCATTTCAGTATCATGTCTTTATTTTAACTAAAAAAAACACTCGTGTCTTTGTGGACCACAGTTTATAACCTTGACTTTTGGACATCAGTCTTTTTTTTTTGGAGCCAGAAGTGATTATATTGAGACTGCAGGGTGGTAACACGTTGCTATGAGGCTTTTTTGTCTTGCCTTAATTTTGTGTTCATGATGCATGATGCAGCAGTTTTTTAATCATAAAGAAACTCACTGTTCACTACCTGCTCAGCACCAAACAGCAGACATAGAATGTAAACCACTAGCAAGTGCAATACAGTGAAGATTTTAGCAGCTCCAAATCAAGCACAATTTTGAGCTACCAGCTTCTTTATTTGTGGTGTTGGAAAGTATGTGCATTTACAGTTCTGTTCTACTTTATACTTGACAACCTTTCACAGATAAATATACATTTTACTCAACTACCACTGCTGCTGTATCTGCCACTGTCACTACTTTTTTTTGCAGATTATTATTTTAACACACAAACCCATAAAATAGTTAAAAAGCAGATGAAATGTGGCCCATCTCGAGCAGCCAACATTAAAAGATGCCGTTCAAACAGGTAGCGCAAAAAATCGTCTTATTTTGAAATTCAACTGAAATGTGTGGACTTCCTGTACATTTCAGAGTATGGTCACAAGGTAACTTTTTGTTTGTCTCACCATGATACGTATCCTCACCAATTTCCGTGCATGTAGGTTATGCGCAGTGCCCTGGCTGACGCCTGGGGGGCGCTGTTGAGCCATTTTGCGACGTACGTGCACCGAACAACTTTCATACGTAAATTTCTCGCGAGGTTAAATTTTGGGGACATTTTTGGCGAGTCTTCACAGACGTTCAGGTCCCCCAAACACACGTTCAACGCAGCGGAAGAATAATGATCATTTGCATTCCAAGAGGGTCCTCGCTCCGTCGGT